>NW_027466100.1:7975000-8112500 GCF_046127955.1 Nelusetta ayraudi
GGACCTCCTTCTGTCCAGGTGAATAATGTGTGTTATTCTTAGTAGCTAAGCTGATAAGTGTGGGACGAAACTAAGGCAATTAAGCATTATTTTGATTGTTGGTTTGCGTTTTAGTGTTGCACTTGTTGGTTTGTTGGATTTTCTCATTTAAAGTAAGCATTTTTTTTTCTGAATATTCAATCTGTTGTATTTATTGACATATAGAGGATTCTTTTCCTAGTATTATAGTGTTTGTTTGTTTTTAAATCAGTTTAACTTGCTTGAGTTGCTCAACTGAAGATGTTTAATTTTACCTGTAGCCTGTTTTGCTCACGAGGTGTAATAGATTGTGGAATCTTAGTAGACCTTAGTAGACGCACGCTGCTGAGAGTGTCAGCAATCAGCTCCGATGACCGTGGTGCTTGTAAATAAGGCAAATGCGCCATCTAGTGGGATGCAGCATGTTTATTCGTGTTGGAGCAATGACAAGTACTACTAACAAAACAAAAGATGCACAGGGTAAAAAAAAAAAATCATAAACTCTTCTTAGATCTCTTATAGATTATTGATAATAGCATTCTAATTGATTTCAAAACTTTTCAAAAGATCTTTTGCCAATAGCACACCCAAATATTTGATAACCTTGGAATTCCATTTGATTTTATATTTATATTTTATAATTTATTTTATTTTATATAATTTTATATAATTTTATATAATTTTATATAATTTATATTATTGTTGCCTGTGTATTTACCATAGGTTTCTATTATCAACATGAAATGAGGTAAGGTTCTGTCCGAGTCTTGCAGAACCAAAATAATATCATCAGCAAAAAGCCCTGTTAGATGTCCCTGCTCTCCTATATGTATTCCTTTTAGATTGTTACTTTGTCTGATCATTTGTGCCAGCGGCTCAATGAACATAGCAAACAATGTAGCGCATAGGCAACATCCTTGACGAGTACCATTAATCTTTATCCTTGCCGTAGGTTCTTGGTAGAGACCTTGAATACACTGTATTAACTTTTCTTGGAACCCCAGTTTCCCAAGAACTTGATACAGAAATCTCCAATTCACACAGCCAAGGCTCACCAGTAACAGGTCGCAGGCCCTGCTTTTGGATCTGATCTATTATGTATAGGACCCGTCTAATGTCTTCTTGAGTCTGCCTACCTGTTAAAAAAGCTGACTGATTGGAAGTCCATCTCGTCCCCTTAAATTTCAAAGCGTAACAAACCTGTGTAGCCCGAGGAATTTTATTATAGTTTTTTTCCTAGGGTGCAACTCCCCAGGTGGCATTGTCAGGCAACCCCCCCCGCCCCCATTTTCCTTTATACCCACCATCAGAATTGTCTTGTCTCATGGTTATCTTTTAAGATAACCATTATCTTATCTTTTAAGATAACCATGAGCACAAGAAATAGGGTACAGCTTATCTGCAAAGTAAGTAACACGTACATTATGAACTATCATTCTATATCATAATGATGTAATATGTCAACCGAAAGCAGCTGACCAGCTGAAAAGGCTCACTCCACCCCCTACTGTTGGGAGAAGGACACGTTCCCGTCAGTAATTCAAATTTCTCAGCTGCATGTATAGGGGGACAAGGTGAGAACTCCGATTGGACGAGAAAACCGAATTATTGCTTAGTTCGATTAAGCTCTGCATGTAAACGCACTGATTACACCTGCGCCAGAGTGCAGAGTGAAAGCAGCTCTTTTAAAAAGAAGCGCAGGCTGGAGTCAGCACTCTGTCCTCTGGCGTGTCCACGCTGAGAACTTTGCAGTTCTTCTTAGCATTTCGGCTAGCAATCCCAGAACGGGCTGGGCCATAAGCGCAGCTGGAGGAGGAACCCTGCCGGGTGCCCGTTCATCGGGAGGTGGTGCTGTGTGTGCGTGATCGTTGTGCATTCACCTCTTGGCTGTTAAAGCCGAAGTCTTTTTGGTATGGTACTTATTTCCTTGACACTCAGGCAGCTAAACCTGGTCTATTTTAAATTGTTGTCAAATAAAGCTGTTTCATTGGAAGTCCGTCTTGTCCTCTTAAATTTCAAATCGTAACGAACCTGTGTAGCCCGAGGAATTTTATTATAGTTTATTTCCTGGGGTGCAACTCCCCAGGTGGCATTGTCAGGCAACCCCCCCCCCCACCTCCCCCAATTTTCCTTTATACCCACCATCTGAATTGTCTCCACCTCCGCCAGACCCTCCCCCTCGCCACATCTAGTCTTTTTTTGATAGATGATGATCTATGCGTATTGATGCGTCGTGCTGATGCGTAGCCCCTCCAGGATCCCTCCTTGCACTGCCACTCCGTCGTAGTGTGGGGCACCGAGTGCCGCAGGCCCCTCCGCACCCGTCGCCACCGCCGTCTTCTACGCCAGGCCGCGTCTCGCCAATTCCTCCTTTACCTCCTCTGCGCTGTTGTAGGTTCGAGTTTCCGTATCCCAGTGGGTCCTTCTTTTAGCAGTGTTGTACTCCTTTCTCTTTTGGACCATCTCTGTCGCGTAATCATGATGGAATGAGGGTACTTTATTCCTCAATTCTATTTTCTTTGTCCATAGCTCTCTCAGGACCCTCTCTTTGGTAGTAAATTCCAGAAAGTTAACAATGATGGGTCTCGGTTGGGCACCGTCCGCTGGTTTCTGTGCAAATGAGCGGTGTGCTCTCTGAATTTGGAAATTAAAATCTGCTGGCAGGTGCAGTTCGCTTTTCAGCAGGTCTTCCACAAACTTGGCCACAGATTCTCCCTCCTCTCCTTCAGTGACTCCATAGATACGTAGGTTGTTTCTCCTCGGCCTGGACTCCAGGTCAGTTAACTTGTCCTGAAGAGCTTTTTGTTCTCTCAGTGATATGACCAGAGTGTCATTAGCTTCCTGTGCCCAACGTTCTAGCTTTTCAATCCGCGACTCAGCCTCGTTGATCTTGCTGGTTTGGAGCTCCTGTTCGGTGATGACTTTCGCAAGTTGTTGATTTATTTCGTGTTTGAAGTCGTCCAAGTCTTTTTCCACGTCGTTCCTCAGTGTTTCTCCAAACGTGCGAAGGACTTCTTTTGATTCCATTTTTAAATCCCGTATCTCCTTGCTAATAATTTCTATGTCCGAGCCCTTTTTCGCGTCGTTAGTCACGAGGAGTTCGTTTCGCCATCTCCCTCTGTTTCAGAGCAAGCTGGTTGTTCCGCCATATTGTCTGTTACCGTGTTTCTGTTTTGGTTGAATGGAGTTTTCCTTCCCATTCCAACGTTCCCCTGATCACTTTGTAGTTAATATGATATCTGACAATAGTTATTCAAGTTTTCGGGAGTTTTTACCCTGGATGGTCGAGAGCCCTGGTGTCGCGCAGTCTACCGCTTTATGGCCAAACCAGAAGTCCCTTCCCTCTAGCCTTTTCAAGGGGGAGGTGGCTAGACTCGGCTCTTGTGGGACGAGAAGCAGAAGGCGTGTCCGATCGGGGGGGAAGATGAGATGACATTTTTGTGGGTCAACACAAACTCATCTGCGAGGACAGCAGCCTTGGACAATGACGACACTTTCTGTTCATTCAAGAACATTACCACCTTCTCTGGCCATGAGTCTTTAAAATCTTCTAAAAGAACGAGCTCACGGAGTGACTCAAAGTCATTTTTGACATCATCAGCTGCACACCATTTATCAAAGAGGTTGCTTTTCTCCCATGCAAACTCGACAAAGGTTTGACCACTGGATTTTCTATGGTTCCTAAATTTTTCTCACGGTGCCAGCATTTCTCACGAAATGCTGGAACCAGAAAAATGTTTTTACTGGGGCTGGGCAACGATTAAAAATTTTAATCGCAATTAATCGCATGATTTACCTGATCAATCACGATTAATCACGTCGTATACGCAAAAGCCAATAATGAATTTAAAAGAAGTCTTTCATACACTTTAATTTAAATGTTCTGCCATATAAACGAAAGCACCATAACATTTATCGTGCAAACACTTAACATCAGCACTTTACACAGAAACATTTTTAATGTAAATCTAAAGTTAAAAAAAATGCAAATACAAAATTAAAGCTTATTGCCAATGCCAGGGCATTACTGTTATCCTGTTCCTTATGAAAAATAAAAAAAAATCTACCTCCAAAATCCTGAGCCACAATAATAACAGGCAATTTCTGAGGTAACAGCAGAAACATTTTTCTTTTATAAGGGAGCAGCATAACCAGTCTGCGTTCCCTTGCAAATGTCCCAGTTAGAAAGGGTGAGGCACAAAAACGTTCACTTTTGGGTTTTTCTTCACGGGGGACTAGAATGTAAAGTCCACATTTATACTGGAGTTCCTTTGGAGAATCTCACTCAACTCAGTGCAGTTTGTCAGTTCCTGGAACTTGACGGCCAGTTATTTTAAATGTACTGCCATATGAATTAAAGTGCCATAACATTTACTGTGTAAACACACTTTTAACATCAGCATTTTTGAACAATTAGCAGCTAAGAAAAAAAAAATAGTGTAAATTTAAACTCAACTTAAACAATGTTATCAAAGCAATACAAAATTAAAGCTGTAAGCAGCGTTTGCGGGACTGAGCCCACCTGGCCACTGCCTGCCGTGACGTCCGCCACCTGGCCACAAGCCCCCGACACCCGCCGACGCTTCCCAACGCCTGGCGATTCCGCCCAAAACCCGCCGATGCCCCATTACTGACGCCGACGCCTGCTGATGACACATCAAGCACTGACTTGACATTACTGACTTGACATTTAGAAACATTTGATTTCTAAATGTGATTGATTACTGTATCATTTTTGGAGATAATAAGCCTTAAAGTTGGCTTTTTGTTTTGTTTTGCGACAGCTCCAATATTCCATTTTTACTGTACAATAACATCAAATTGCTCCATAAGCTCTGTCAATGGTTGGTACAGTTGACCTCAGGACAACCTTGAATATATCTTCTCTTAATATTCTTGAATATTCTCACTTAATGTACCAGCTCCTTCCTGTAGACATGATATGTACAGTTAGTTATTCTTTGTTTGACGCAAGTGTTATATTAAGTTCCTCCTATCTGTACCGGTACTTCTTGTTAATTTGAAATAAACACTAACAGCATAATGTCAAAACAAAAACCGAACAAGTCAAAGATCATAAAACAAGGAGGCTTTGTACTAAAATATGAATAAAATATAAACAGGGAGTTGTCTAATGTCGTCAAGGAAGCCAACATTACGTTACCTGTTGATCAGCATGTTGACTCAGAAAATCCTCAGGCTCCTGCTGCGACATTTCATGTGGGGCGACGGTTGAGACTTCACTGCTGGTCCCGTGAGAAACTCAAATCGGTTCTTCACGTTTGTTGCGTGGCATGGATTAGGACATTGAGAGGCATTATAGTGTGGTTGTGTGCACCAAATCGGACTCGGCTCCTAGCTCGATAGCCGTGCATAATTTACGCAAACGCAATGCTCTGTTTACGTGAACTCACGGAGTCCGACTCCTTGCACGTGCTCATCTCGACTCGATGGATTTATGAGCTTGATGACAAGTGTGTATTTTGTATTGGATTGATGTACTGCAATTCTAGTCATGTGAACAAGCAATTATCATTCCTAGTTATATGTGGCATGACGAAATACTGTACTACCAAGTTTGTATTGCAGTTTCTTCAGTTTATGGGGTAGAGGGTGCTCAAATTGGATTGATTGAAGATGTAGTTTAGGTACAATTTGCTTGTTTTTATCAATATTTAAGTTGATTGCAGTTCAAGGTGGCACAATCCTATCAGATGTTGTCATTTTGTCACGAAGAACACTGGTATTTGTTGATTATTACCATAAGTACCACCATGTTGCAGGCATTGTGGTTACAAGTTTCACTCCAATTTTGATTGTTGTCTGTATGACTAGCAATCCGTTGAGCTGTCTAGGGTTATCATTCAGATAAGGTGTCACAACTTTTAATTGCATGGGAACTTTGGGATCCATGGCAGATGGGCATTGTAAAAAAACGGATCTTGAGTCGGAAGGCTAGCTTGTCCTAATTGTGACCTTAATATGATGATTTTTTTTTCCCTTCCAGATTGAGGAGAAATGAAATGGACATCCAAACCGGGGCCAATAATGGATGAGCTGGATGATGTCACAGTATCAATTTTAAATGGTATGTCATGTGTAGGTATGAAAAAATTTCCATGACTTTGATTGGTCCGCTAAGTAATTAAAATAACTGTATGCTGACACTGATTTCAAAAAGAAGTATTTTACAAATTTGAGACAAAATGTCTAAACTGAATTGCATTTACAATTAATTCTGATAACAGAAATTGGCACAAAACAAACTTGGTTTGACTTGTCAAGTTGAATTAAATTCATTAGTGAAAAAATGTATGAGTTGTTAAGTCTAAAAGGTTTGTTAATGATTGGACTGTCTTTATAGCTGCCAACATCGATGAAGTCTTGCTCCACACCCTCAGTCGTGATGATTTGAGAGACCTTTTTCCTGGACCAGAACACTTTCTCAGGAGGAAACGGATTTGGGCCCTTATTAGTGTAGATGTGATTGGTTACCTACTTTGCTCTGAAAACATCGAGCATAACACTTTTTTTTTCTTTTTTCCTAATTGTGTCTATTGTTTCTCTCTTGTTCATAATGTTTTGGATCTGGTTTCCTCTCGGCTGAGAATTCCACCGTACCAGACAAGGCTGCCCCGAATGAAGCCAGGAACTGTCTTCACCAGGAGGAACATCTCCAATCTGTCCTCAGACATCCACTCCTTTGGTGAAAAGCAGCCCAAAGAGGACCCTCCAGCTTCCTGCTCCTCCACAATATGTTGTCTATACTAGACATGGGCAAACCCCGGCCCGCGGGCCACATCCGGCCCGCTGCGTGTCTCTGTCCGGCCCGCGTGAAGCCAGTCATAACCCCCCAACACCGCACCCCCCAACGAAACTTTGTTGGCACGTAACTTTGCCGAGTTAGTGTAGCGCGATAGCGATAGCGTGCTTCCTCCCCGTCAACGAGGTGTAGGTACAGAATTAGTCCGGGTGCAGAATCGTTCCGGGCAGAAGTGACTGCCGATACGGCAACTCCATTGGGACATACCTCTACATCGCGTTCGAACGTGATATATGGATAGATCGCGGTACGTTTATAGAGTTGCCGTATGTGACGTAATTGGCAGTCGCCTCTGTCCAGTGGGCGAATGCCAACAACGTCACATACGGCAACTCTATTAGGACAAACTGCATCGGTTGATTAAGGTTATCTTTTTTTTTCTGTCAATCCCTGCCGTATTTACAGTACTTTGTATTATATTGTATACACGAAATTCTCTCTCTCTCTCTCTCTCTCTCTCTCTCTCTCTCTCTCTCTCTCTCTCTCTCTCTCTCTCTCTCCACAAGCTCGTAAGCACTACTTCCAGATGGCCTGCACTGCCAGTGAGGGGAAATGTGTCATGTTCAAAGAGCTGAGACGCAGGCTGGTGAGAAACACTGTCACCAGCATGATTTCTATCTTGAGAGCCAGTCAGCAAGGAGAGGGGGTCCGGTACCCTTCTAAGCATGAAGTCACTGCAATGGCTAAAAGACTAGTGGAGTATTATCCCATGCTGAAGGATTAAGACAAAACAATGAAACATGTAAGTGATTATCTTATTTTGCGCACTTAGATTTTGAAGCGTGTGGTTATTTTTGGCTGATACTTTTTTTATCTGTGCATGTTCACTTTCCATCTTTATTTGTTCTTTCAATGAGTGAAATTTTATTTACCACAGGCGAGCACTTACAAGAATCTTCACAAGAGATTCACCAGAGAGGGGCCACAAGAAGAAAAGGCATCGCATTGACTTGTCAGCAAGTGACCAAGAAGAAGATCATGATGCAGACTCAATTGGTGGATCAACAATTATTTTGTGTCACACACCAGGGCGCAGTTCTGATAATGGCCACACTTCACATAAGTAGAAACATGTCCATTTTAATAATAATGATAATGTATGAAAGCTAGGCAATGTTTTGATAGTTTTGGATATCATGATATATCACAGGCATTTTTACATTTGAATTGTCATTTGATATATTTTGATGCTCCAAACAATTTCATCCATTTGACTGATTTACTGATTTGTCTCCTCCATTTCATCAGCCAAAGATGGTCTGACAGCACAGGCCAGACATTATCAGACCCTGCAGGAGCTGTACAAGAAACCAAAACCCAACCAAGATGCTGTCTCCCAAATTCTTGACCTGCAGTTTCAAGCAAGAAGATCCTTCATTGATAGTGATGTTCTGAAAGAACAGGACAAGGCCAACAAAGATCCTGGATGCATATCCATGTGTCAAGGATCTTTATCGTGTAAGTGATTAACTTGTTTTGGTTTATGATGAAAAGCAAGCATTTTTGCAGATTTTAACACTGACTTGCATTATAGGCGATGAATGAGCTGCGGCGCATTCTGGATAAGGGCAACAGAAAATTCATTGATGAACTAAAAAAAGAGATGGGAAGACTTCTGCACCAATGTGTAATTTTATGGTGTTTGGAAAAAAAATGAAGTGATGAAGCCACGCATAACGCTGGATGTAGGTGAGTGGGACATGCCAGTGAGGCACTGCTTCATGTCATTCAGGTGAAAGTTTGTTCGCATTTTCTCACATTCAACACTTCATAGTTCCATGCATGGATGTGGCGTTTCCTTCTTCTTTTTCTTTAGCCAACAGAAGATCCCACAATGTACTCGCAGAAGAGGTCTTTCTGCATCCCTGTGTTGCTGTTTGATGGGACCCGCTGTCTCATCTGGCTTGGAGCCACTCCCGCCACCACGCTTGCCAAGGAAGACTTGAGTGACGGTCTGCTTCATCTGATGGATTACTACTATGCCCTGCACCTCACATATCCAAAAGTGTGTGGCAACCCTTCTCTCTGTCATTCAGACAGAAGTGCTACAGGATACTATCCATGAGTGAGACACCACAGCCTCATACAAAAAAGACCATGGCAGAATGGAAAGATTTTATTAGGGAGTAGAGCTGTGTACTAGGCATAGGTAGTGATACACTCCCCTGGTAGTTGTAACTTGAGGGTGGGTGGGAGTCTGTTGGAACAAACATGTTATCAGTGGTGATAGGAACACAACACTATATGCTGTCCCCATACTGTTTTTTGTTTTTTTTGTGTCAGGGAATCTGAATCAATATTCAATAATGATGACGGTGAATATTGTAACAACACAACATTACTTGCGTTCTAGAAATGATTGCTTGAGATTGTTTTAAGATGCAATGCCTTAGTGACGTTTTTATTACAAGGCAGTGAAGGCACTGTCAGCAATTTAAGTGAATAAATAGTTGTTGACAATATTAATTCTGTTTGCTGAATTATCTTTTTTTGGGGGGGGGGAATGGGCGTAGGGGGGGTGGATGCTTTGTCTCATTTTGAGAAAAAAAAAGCTCATATTGTGAACACTTAAATTAAGAAGAATTGCACTGTTAGTAGGTCTGGTTTTAAGATATTTTCATTCAAATTAAGAAAGAAGCAAACGTGAAAAAAGAATTGAGAAGCTAGTATCAAGTTTATTTGACTTAGTACAGTCCTTGGAATGAGTGCTTTACTGTTTATTTCAAGAGTTTTTCCATTCTTCAAATGCCTAGATATATCGTCTTATTTTAAGAAATCTTACCAAGTCTAAATATCTTACTGCATTGGCAGATAATTTGACTTGTTTCTAGCCTGTTCTTTCTCAATTTAAGTGTTTATTTCTTAGATATATTCTGCAGTGTGTGGACACCGAGGGGAGCTCTAGAATTGGCTCATTCAACCGACCAACGAGCCAATCAGCAGCGGCATCACAGGCCCTCCTCCTTCTTTGTTCTCTCTCTCACTTTGACTTCTGCACTGGACAGCCAGGTTTGTGGAGGGAAGGTTGGAACAAAGTAAGGACGGGGTACCCCATACATTCATGTACGTAGAGTCACTAAGTCTTAAACTCACCAGGTTTGTATCGCTTATCGATAACCCTAATGCCATACAAGTCTATGAGGGTCAAAGGTCAACTTTGTCCTAGGGACATGGGGCCACTTTCAGGTTCAGCAGGATCCTCCTGGACACACCCACACGAAATTTGGGGCTTCAAGCCCATGAGGAACCCCAAAACCCTCACTCTAATTCCAGCCTTATCGCTAACCCTAATGCCATACAAGTCTATGAGGGTCAATGGTCAACTTTGTCCTAGAGACATGGAGCCACTTGCTTTTTCATCAGGAGCCCCCAAGAAGCGCACACGCCAAATTTGGGGCTTCTAGTTCTTGAGGAACCCCAAAACCCTAACCCTAATTTCAGCTAACCCTAGTTTCAGCCTTATCGTTAACCCTAATTCAATGCAAGTCGATGGAGGTCAAAGGTCAAATTTGTCCTAGAGACATGGGGCCACTTTCAGGTTCATCAGGATCCTCCTGGACACACCCATGCCAAATTTGGGGCTTCTAGCCCATGAGGAACCCCGAAACCCTCACTCTAATTCCAGCCTAAACCCTAATGCAGTGCAAGTCTATGAAGGTCAAAGCTCAACTTTGTCCGAGAAACATCAAGTGTTTTTTTCATGAATCATTCATCAATGTTAAGTGTTTGCTTTTTAGGAGAATTCACAATAAAAATACATTGACACTGTCAAAGATGGACTCAAGCACTATTATTGAACTATACTGTATTTTTTGAGTGATGTGAAGCTTTTGACAAGCGCTACGCAAAGGAGGCCCATTTGTTTTTGTTTTTTTTCAGGGGGCCCAAAATTCCTGGCGGCGCCCCTGAGCGTTCATCTCCAGCACTAAGGCAGTGGAGCTGCCGGCCACGAGAGAAGAATTAACCAGTCCATTGAAACCATTTGTTTGGTCTAGTGAGTGGCAACAGTCCTTTGAGGATCTTAAGTGCCTTCTCAGCTGTAACCCTGTCGTGTCTGCTCCAAATTTTTCCTCATTGGCTAGAAGCCCCAAATCTAGCGTGGGCGCTTCTTGGGGGCTCCTGATGAAAAAGCAAGTGTCCCCATGTCTCTAGGACAAAGTTGAAAATTCACCCCATAGACTTGCATTGAATTAGGGTTAACAATAAGGCTGAAACTAGGGTTAGGGTTAGGGTTAGGGTTAGCTGAAATTAGGGTTAGGGTTTCGGGGTTCCTCAAGTACTAGAAGCCCCAAATTTGGCGTGGGCGCTTCTTGGGGGCTCCTGATGAAAAAGCAAGTGGCCCCATGTCTCTAGGACAAAGTTGAAAATTCACCCCATAGACTTGCATTGAATTAGGGTTAACAATAAGGCTGAAACTAGGGTTAGGGTTAGGGTTAGCTGAAATTAGGGTTAGGGTTTCGGGGTTCCTCAAGTACTAGAAGCCCCAAATTTGGCGTGGGCGCTTCTTGGGGGCTCCTGATGAAAAAGCAAGTGGCCCCATATCTGTAGGACAAAGTTGAAATTTCACCCCATAGACTTGTATGGCATTAGGGTTAGGGTCCAAGAGTACACATACACATTTTCTTTTGCTTTTTTGATTTAAGCTCATCGTCTCCAGCTGCAAAGGTACAGAAACCTTTCTGTGTTTTGATGTCGTGTGTGAGAAAACATCACTTTTTTCTGTAAACTTGTGTTATCATTGTCCTTCATTGAAAATGACACAATCTTTCATTTCATTGTTCAGATGCCGAACACCAAGGCATTCCGTCGCTCTCTGGCCATGAAACGACGCCTGGAGCAAAAACAGGATTGGACACCTTTTCCACCTCGGAAGGACTTTGAACGTTGTGAGTACTTCCACGTTCATGATTTCATGTTCTGCCTGTGTTGTTATGTTGTATTCCAAATAAATCTTACAAAAACATATTTAGATTTTTCTTTTTTGTCAATTTACACAGGGCACGGTACTGGTCAGCGACCTGGGTGCGAAGATGGCCCGTTTTGCTCCTGACTGACAAAACAGTGCAAGTTCGTTCTTAAGGCCCAGCAACCAGACAAGAAGGTATGGGTCGTGATTTTGTCAAGCCACGAGTTTCTTTATGTTTTTGTTCTGGTGGTGGGAGACTCACATCTCTGTCCACTTGTGGATGGTTTTGTGTTCTCGCCCTGGGCAACAACCTTGAACACGGGCTTGTAACAGACTCCGCCCAGGATTTTGCTGCGCTACTGGCAACTGTGTTGGACCGCTGGCCCAAGGTTTGTTTATCTGCTGTGACAAACAAATTTGAACACATGAATGTCATCACCACTTTGTTTTATCAATATCAAGTAATTCCATGATCCATAGTTCAATAACAAGAATATTCATGAATTTATTTTGCATTTTTATGTTTGTTTGGTTTTTTTTTTATATATACAACTATTTTGTAGGTGTTTGTGCTTGACTTTCCACCTCGCCTGACTGTCAAGCCAGAACTACAAACAGCGCTACGTCAAGTATATCATCGTGTTGCTGCACGCATGGGTGTGTAAAATACATATTTTTGTTGTATTTTTTTCTCTTCAGTGACACTGTGCTAACAGATATTTCTTAGAATTGTGTGATTACATAATTGATTATGTGACACTTCTTCCAGGTTTAACATTTGTGTATATGGCCGATCACCTCCCCCTTCGTCAGCTGTACATGGTGGTGTTATGATGGTGTAAGTTTTGCCTTCTTCAGCCTTACTTGCTCTTCATTTGATATGACAAATATGTGTTAACATGTTGTTTTCTGTTTAGGTGCACCTCAGGACTGATTTTGGTGGAGCGTCTGCATGCTGCAGTGCTCCATCAGCTCGCACCCCCTTCACCTAGGCCAGGGGTGTTGTGCCACAACCAATCATCGCCCAGGGTGTCTCCCAGAGTGGTTGTGACAGGTCCTGTCCACATGCCAGTGTATGGACCTGCTCCTGAATGGACTCTTGTTGGACAGGAGGTTGAGGTAACCTGTTCATCCCTCTTCCCCCCCCCCCCCCCAATCGTGTATTTGTCAAACTGTGCAACTTTTTATTTTAAAAATGAACACTTATCCTAAGTTGACTCTGATTTCCTCTCCTCTTTTTTTATAGACAGTACCAACAGTTGTTGAGACTGCATTTCACACAGACATCCGGTCCAATCCCGTGTGGTTCAGTGAGGCTAAGGCTTAATCTCTCCTGTCCTGTTTGTGGGGGCGCTCATCCCGTAAGAGTCAAGTAGGCGTAAGCAGCGGCCGGTAAATAAGACGAGTTAACAACGGAAGAGCACATGCAAGAACGGCGGAAAATACCAACAACGGAAAACAAATCAAAGACCCACCCGCAAGTTACCAGTCTAAAGTGTGGACCCACTTTGGCTTTTACGAGACGGATGACGGGAGGAAACTTCATAAAGAATATGCAATCTGCAACAACTGTTTTGCGAAGGTAAAATACAATGGCAACACTACGAATCTGCAGAGCTGCCTCGTTCGCTATCACCCGTCCCGTTTTTCCCAGAATTGTTTTCTTTTTTCACCACCTGTCCCGGGAAAGATAAAATCTCTCCCGGGACACAATTTGTCCCGTTTTTTAGGGAAAATGACAAAACCTCATTTAATTTCCGTCTGTGGTCTAGATAGGGTTGCCAACCCTCCCGTAAAATACGCGATTGTCCCATATTTGGCAACTAAAAAGCCTGTCCCGTAATGAACTGATGGGGGACGCACTTCACTTTTTCCCGTATATTTTGGGGACGCGGTTATTTATTTATTTATTTTGTCTGCATCATTTTTTATTGATTTTCAGAATCGGGCAGTGAAAGGATTTTTTTCCCTCTTTCATCTTCCCGTCGGTTTGTATATCCCAAGTCCCCAAGTTGAGATAAGACAAGTTGCTACTGACTTTACATTACCAGAAAGCACTGTCCTTGTTTACATGAAAGTTATTAATGTTCATGCACTTTAATATGTTTGCTTGTGCAGTGCACGTTTGTTTGTACATTATACAAAGTTTTGGAATAAATGCAAGATCACAGGCATTTTCCTTTTTATGTGTATTCTTTTCTTTTTCAGTCACATATCGTCTGCAAAATTTCGAAGATATCGAAGATATCGTGTGTCGTGATGTTGTCATTATCGTGGGCCAAATATCGTCACAGTATCGAATCGTGGGTTAGCCGTATCGCCCCACCCCTATTATCAACACAAGATCACATATGTACAGTACATGTACAGTTTAATTAGTGTGTTACTTTTTCTATGAATTCATTTCTTTATGTTCTTCCAGATGTCCAGCCTGAGACGTCGATCAGCACGCATTGCCTCAAAAACCAAAACAAACAAGTGACATGTTGGTATTTGGGATATGTGTATTTCATTGTGTGCATCTTTGTGATAGGACAATAAATGCAGTTCTTTAAACGTTACTTTGTGTCCTTGTATTTGCAGGTGTGGGCAACACGTTCAACTGTCCACATGACTGAGTCTGCCTCCAGCAATGTCACAGCAGTGCAGCAGGTTTGTACTTATTCATTTCCACTTCATCACCTGTGTGTGTTTTCTAGGCTTTACACCCATCTTATCGACTGTATCGGATCGGCCGATATTTGGCATTTTTAGAAACGTTCATGATCGGGCGTCATGTCATGAATCACCGATCAATGACGTCATGGTCGTGTTGAAACTTTTTTAAACTGTCTCATTTCCTCCAAAGTAGTTTCACAGCATCGACATGTTTATTTGTTTGTATCCGAGAGCTAATGATTCATGATTCAAAGGCCTTCATTTTCGTCTTCGTGCCTCTTCCTGTTTTGAGTACTGTCGCTATGTGACGGAAAATAAAGTTTCTTTGAATCTTCACGACAGCAACATCCATGGGCGACACAAACAAACGTGTCGGGGGTGTGGAAGGATGTATTTATGGATGTATTTGTTTTTTATGGAAGCAGTTACCATAATCCAAATTAAAATAAGAATATAATAACAGAAATGCTTTTTCATTTTAAGAACGAAGCTGCATTATTTGACTCATAATTAAAATCATTAATAAATATTCCTATATGCATTTTCATTTTCTTATTCGTGTCATACCTTTTATGACACAATCAAAAAGAAAACTGAGGGCATTGCTTTTTAATTTTCATGGTCCTGCCCTGCACAAGAGTTACCACAACTCGAAAACAAAATCGCAATCTCAAAGTAAGCGCGCGGCGCAGGAAAGTGATGTCAGCATCTCTCCACCTCCGCTGTGGGTATGGCGGTATGACGCCAAGTGTCATTTGCCTCCTGTTATGTGTAAATTCTAATGTTTGTGAATTTAATAAATGTATATATATACTGTATATTTAAAAAAACAAAACAAACCAAAAAAAAGGTATAGCGGTATGAGACACCACTTTGCCATCGTTACTTTTCACGTCATTGAAGTTGCCGGTAAACAAGATTTAAATCGCCGAAAAACGTGGACCACTGACGGATCTCGTTGGTCGGACAGATTTGAGCATGGCGCACATTGACACAATTGTTCAAACCCTGCTGGATTTAGCTTCCCAGGTGGAGTTGAATAGTGTATCTGAATCTGATGCTCGGGACCGAGTTGAGCAGGTATTCTGCCGTCCCAGATACGGACGCAAACAAGGTTGCCCTAGCCAACCTGTTGTCAGTTATGGAACACCTTGATGCACCAGCACAACATCAAAGCTAAAGCTATTTGTTACATGGGTGGAGTAACAGCTGTTCGGCGTCGGCCACCAGTCCATCCGTCGCAGGATGCGATGCAACGGATCATTGCTTCCGTTCGGCGTCGGCCACCAGTCCATCCGACGAAGGATGCGAAGCAACAGATCAATCCGTCGACTGGTGGCAGATGCTGGTGCGAGATCTGTCAGTGGTCCACGTTTTTCGCCGATTTAAATCTCGATTACCGGCAACTTCAATGACGTGAAAGAAGTAACGATGACAAAGTGTTGTCATACCGCCATACCTTTTTTTTCTTTTCTTTACTTTTTAAATAAAAAAAAAAATATATATATATGTATATCTTTATTAAATTCACAAACATTAGAATTTACACATAACAGGAGGCAAATGACACTTGGCGTCATACCGCCATACCCACAGGTGGAGAGCTGCTGACGTCACTTTCCTGCGCCGCGCGCTTACTTTGAGATTGCGATTTCATTTTCGAGTTGTGGTAACTCTTGTGCAGGGCAGGACCACGAAAATTAAAAAGCAATGCTCTCAGTTTTCTTTTTGATTGTGTCATAAAAGGTGCGACACAAATAAGAAAATGAAAATGCATATAGCAATATTTATTAATGATTTTAATTATGAGTCAAATAATGCAGTTTCGTTCTTAAAATGAAAAAGCATTCTGCTATTGCTTTTTCATTTTTGAATTTTACATTTCATGTTGAATTTTGGTAACTCTTTGCTGGTGCATGTTTTGAAAATTAAATCTCAAATGTGTTTTCCTTTTTCATTTGAATTAAGTACAAGAATGAGCAGTCTTGAAGAAGAAAATGAAAATGCAGATTGAATGACTTATTAACCATTTTAATTATGAGTCCAATAATGCAGCTTCGTTCTTAAAATTTAAAAGCATTTCTGCTATTGCATTTTTATTTGGATTATGGTAACTATCTGCTTCCATAGTTACACCTGTGTTAAAGAATAGTAAATGCTTCAGCAGAGTTTTATGAGGGTGGTTTTTTTTTGGTTGTTGAAAGCCAAAATGTTGTTTTGAAAATGACTGCTTACAGGTCCATCTGTTTACTCTAACCAAGCATTCAGTACGAGTTGTCCAACACCGGTTTAATTTTTCAGGAATTGTTGACTTTAAAGAGTCACGTTAATGTTCATTAATTCATGGAAGTGAAGAATAATTAAAGTAAATCTTAAAGTAACCTTGTGCTTCTGTGTTTCTTAATGTTTCAACAACATAGTTAAGTTCTTTCACATGGCTACTTTTATTTAACAGCTCTTTGCACACACGACCTTCAGGTCAAAAAGTAAATTCAGTAAATAGCATCACCATAAGGATTGCGTAATAACAGAAACAAAGGAGTGCAGTAAATAACCAATATCCCTGTGTATTTTTAAAAGGAACACTAGAGATTTAACAATACACAAAATAACAGGAGGTTCACAACAATTTAGTGTCCATTCTGTGGATAGGGTCGGGTGGTTTAGAGAGATGCAGTGATGGCCTCTCTTAGGTGCAAATACAAGTTCACAGCCTGATACGGATCTGTTGGTGGAGCAAGATGGGACTCAGCCATAAAGATGATACAGAGTTCATAAATATCTGGATTACATGGTACAGCCAGCCGAAAGACACATTCATTTTTGCACAGTTGAATGTGTTCATCTTCAACAGGGGAGAGAAAATCTGTTGTTCGGTCAAGTTCAGGAACAGCATGCATCACATTAGGCCGACCGCTGGGGACGTTCAGGTTTCTTGATGGCCTGATGTTGTGTGCATTCCACACCTGTGCAGTGTCATCCAACTCATCCTGTAGAAAATGTATACATTTAGGAAGAGCTGTGCCAGCAGAACATAAATAAAACACTAAATTACAGCATTCACACATGAGCAACCCCACCCTCTCCCTCCCTCCCTGTCTCTGTTCATCCCCCCCCCTTTCTCCCCATCTCTTATCCTCTCTGTTTCTACCCTTCTGTTCCATCTCTCTCCCCTTTCATCTCTGTTCCTTTCCCTTTTCTACCCCTTCTCTTCAGCATTCTTTTTCCTTTCCTCCTGTGTCTGTCTGTCTGTCTTCCCAACACCCCCTTTCCCGTTTCTGTCCTCCCTCCCCTCTCTCTCACTCACATACACATGCGCACAAAATGAAAATAAAACATTATTCATGAACTCACCTGTATGGAGGCCCATATAACAAAACTGCAGGAGACTTTTGTCCAGAAACTCGCCATCAAGATGCCTGTTGTCTCTGAGGTCTGATAACAAGGCTAACCAGAACTCCATGCACTGGCCACGCAGGAAACCCCACCAATATTCAATTCTTTGATTGGCGGTGCTGGCCCCCTCCAAGTAACTATCGAGGGTGTCGTCTGGTTGAACAGGGACGAGGAAAAGCTGGAAGCCTCTAACATGGCCATTTTCGGTTCCAAGGTCGCCTCGAACAACTCTAGGGCACCCCCCAAAACGCTGTACCGCTTCTATGTAGCACCCTCCAATTACTTTTGGGTCACTACTTGTTGTGTAAGCATTGAGCCAGATTATTTTTCTTGAAAAGCCATCGATACATCCATTCACACAAATACCATATGGCTTCAGTTCATCATATGAGTCCAGGTGCCAGATGAAGTTGAGAAGTTTGAGAAGTAATTCCTCCGTTTGAGACGCCCCGCTTGCCTTAATGACACTCCTCTTGGATGCAGCTCCTTCAAAACCAAACGCACAGACTCTTTTCTCACACGCAGTCCATTTTCTCTGCATTTAGCATACATCCACCTGTACCCGTGAAGCTGCCCGGGGTAATGTAGCTGGTTGCTAATGGATTCAAACAGGATCGCCAGGTCGGAATAAGCTTTGCGTGGCACGAGTCCCCTTGGAATGTACAGCTGCATCCCACTCTAGACTCATCAAACCCGACAAAGAAAACAAATCCTGACTAAATATTAAGAAGATGATTAAAAGGATTGGTATGTTTGATGTATGGAGGGATTTTCATCCATCCACTAAACAATTGACTTTTTACTCTCACCCTCATTCAGTTTACTCGAGGATCGATTATTTCTTTATGTTCTGAACAGACAGACACAGGGTTTTAGATTGTAGAATTGCTGTTAGCGACATATCAGATCACTCAGGTGTATATGTGAAAATAAATGTAGGTGTCCCACACAAAAACACTATTTGGAGACTCAACACCTCCCTATTAAATTACACCTGATTTGAAGATTACATTAGGAAAGAAATTAAGGAATATACAGACCTTAACGGTAGCACAGTGACGTCACAGAGTATTTTATGGGATGCTGGAAAAGCAGTATTGCGTGGGAAGATTATAAGTTGGGCATCACAAAGGAAAAAAGAAAAACTTAAACACCTTAACGACTTGACAAGTAAATTAGACTCACTGGAACGGAAGCATGTAGAGACTAACGACCCCACCTTATTGGAACAAATAACCGTAGTAAAATCAGAACTAAATAAGAAACTGAACGACCAGGAGGAACTTACACTTAAGTATATCAAACAAACCCACTATGAAAATGGACCCCGTGCTAAAAAACTCTTAGCCTGGAGACTTAAAAAACAACAGTCTGGAAGATCCATATATAAAGTAAAGGACCCGGTCACCAACCAGATGTGTTATAAGCCAGAAGCAATACATAAGTCTTTTGAATCATACTTCAGGAATTTATACACTCAACCCGAATTAGCAGAAGCAGTAACAGTCAATCAATTTTTTGAAATCCCTAGACCTGCCATCTGTTGTCACAGAACAAAATAAGTGCTTAACTACAGAGATTACAAATGCAGAGGTCGACAAGGCAATTTCTAAACTGAAAACAAGCAAAGCAGCCGGGGGAGATGGACTACCAGCAGAATGGTATAAGACTTTTAGGGACTCTGTGACCCCACTGCTATTTATTAAATTGTTTTAACTATGTCTTAAAAGGTGGCAAGACCCCACCATCTTGGAAACAGGCCATATTATCTGTAATACTGAAACCAGGGAAAGCTAGGACAGATTGCAGCTCATACAGACCTATCTCAGTTTTAAACACTGATTATAAAATTTTCACTTCAATTATTGTCAACACACTAGAAAATATTATCCCTAACCTAATTGACACGGACCAGACAGGTTTTGTTAAAAATAGACAAACACAAGACAATGTTAGGCGAGCTATACATCTGTTACATATAATGAGCAAAGGAAACACAATGTCCTTAGCAATTAGCTTTGACACAGAAAAAGCTTTTGACTCTGTTCTATGGGAATTTTTATACCTGGTCCTGCAACGTTTTGGCTTTAACAATACAGTTATAAAATGTTTAAAATTCACCTGTGGCCTGGATCAGAATAAATGGCAGTCTTTCAGGTACAATCCGTTTGGAGAGGGGTTGCTGACAGGGCTGCCCACTGAGCCCCATCTTGTTTGCTCTATTTATAGAGCTACTTGTTCAAAAGATTAGGGAAGACCCAGAAATCACGGGAATACTATTCAAGGGGAAAGAATATAAGACATGTTTATATGCAGATGACATCCTGGTGACTTTATCCGACCCGGATACTTGATTTTTACAACCGAATAGATACTTAAAAAATGGTTATTTTACCACAATTGTTATTTCTACTCCAATCGCTACCTGTAGAAATACCCAATAAGAAATTCAGTGAATGGAATCGGATCATTTCTAGATTCATATGGCAGAACAAGAAACCAAGGGTACGCTACAAAACATTACACTTAACAGGGAGGGATGTCACTCCCATGCTTGGAGGACGACTATAAAGCAGCACAACTGCAGTATATAGTCTACTGGTGCAGGGCGGGTTACGATGCAAAATGGAAGGAGCTAGAATTTGACCAACTAGATATCCCACTTCAATCTCTGCTGGGTGACAAAGCTTTCAAGACTATATACTCGAATAACCTATGTGATGTTATAAAAACTCCCCTAAATATTTGGTACAAAGAGATGAGCAAAGCGCACCTGGAAAAAAAATCTCGGTTATTAAGATGGGTCGAACATGATAGAGTATTCTTGTGTTATTCTTTATCTTGGTTTATATTGTATGATCACTAGTAGCACGTGTAAACTGTTAGAATCCTAGGCTAACATATACGCATCGTATTTCACTTTGTTTTATGGCCTGCCACTGATGTGCTCGTCCTCTCCCTGTACAGGATATGAGCTGTGAAATCGGTCAACTATCGTATAGTCGTTGGTTTGTCTCTCTCTGTTCTCCTCCCTGTTCTTTCCTTATCTTATCCCCTCCCAGTCCTGTGTATAAGAGACCTTCTTCCTCCTTCCCACCTCGCACTCGCACTCCCATTTTACTGTGTTTTGTGCCTCGGAGCTCCGATCCCTTTTTTTATTGTTTGTTCATTAAATTACTTATTATCCCAGTATTCCTGCATCGGCATCTTCGCTCTTTTCCACAACAATTTGGCGTCACGAACAGGATTGCTGGAGACCTGTCAGTGGAACTCTGGGACGTTGAGGGCCCGGGACCAGGAACGGAGGAAACTCCTCGTTCCCCCTCTACCTTGAACCAAGCATTCAGAGATGAGAGGATCGGCGTCTAAGAGTGGATCTGATCGGCTTCACGTCTATCCAAGCGAACCTGGAAGGGAAGTGCTGATTCAGAGATCGGGTGAGAAGTAATTGTTCTTGTCTCAGACATATCAGTGACCAGTGGGTTGTTTTCCTTGTCGTCTACGAACGGTCCCGGGGCAGGACGGAGCGCATACGTTAACCGTGCCTGTCAGGTCGGTGTTGATTCTGAATCAACACTGAAATTCCCGCTCCACAAGTGAGCCGGAAGCTTCTGGTAGGTAAACTACCAGAGGGGTGAGTTTTTTCTCCACCTTTTTGCTCCAGAGTAAGAAAAAGGGGTGCACGGGGACGCCTGTGTATTTTCTGACTTTGAATTTTGTGAAAACTTAGTGAAAAGTCAGAGTAATAAGTCTAGCTAGACAGTGCTGGGGAAGAACCAGAGCAAAGTGGCTGCTGCTGTTCCCCAGGGGGGACCAATTGTGGACGACATGAGGAAAAAATATGGTCCAGATTGTCTTGACATGTTGGGAATTTGGGTTGAAAAGTATGATTTCCCAGCAGGGGGATCACTGAGTTTGGAGGAATTGAGAAACCTCCGGGATAAATTGAAGATAGCAGAGGGAAAGGTTACAAAAAAGAAAAACCCAAACAGGTGGGAGATTCAAATCATCAAAGATCATGAAAGGTGTTTTTCATTCTGGAAACCTGAAGCAGAAGTCAGGGACAGGAAACAAGTAAAGAAAACAAAAACAAACGTGTGAACAGCGCTGGGCGCTGGAGCACAGGGGTGACAGAGATAACGGCAGAGGGTGCACACACTCACACACACTCCCCAGAGGAGGGAGAAAAGGAGCCGCTCACACACGAGCATTCAAATGCATCAAATCGTCTGTATCCTTCTCTTACAGGCCCGAGGGACCCTCTCCTGGACATGCCTGTCTTCCCTCCTCCCGCCTGCCCTCATCCAACGCTACCACCGTACAACCCTGCGCACTCCAGCACCGACGCCGCAGCGTCGCCACGTTCATCAGGACTGCCGTCAACCAAACGGCCAGCCTCATCACTGCTTTCAGACAAGGGCTGCTCCCCCAGATCGCCAAAGCAGTTAACAGCAGCTGCTGCGTGGGGATTGAAGATGCCCGGCTGACAGAGGTCCGACGTCATGCAGTGCACGCTGAGAGGCTTCTGCAGGAGGCCAGCGATGCAGAGGACAAGAAGATAAAGCGTGCCTCCCTCACCATGATGAAGCACCTCAGTGACACGGCGAGACGGCCCTACAGGAACAACGACAACCGACGAAGGGCGACTAGCGGAGACAGAGGCGAAAAGGGGGTGTGCCACATCTGCGGCCGAATGGGTCACTGGGCCAGAGAATGCCCTGACAAAGGAAGAACCATTCCCACCGCAGCCAAGAGAGTGATCGCGAGGACCGGAAAAGAGGATCCAGAGGGGACCAGGACGTGTTTATGTAGCATAATTGTGGCAAAGCACTGTTCCTGCTTTTGTTGTGGTTTGTGGCGTGTGTGAGAGTGATCAGTGAGCAGGGTGCAGTTACCCACTTCTACCAGTGGAGGTCGTGTTCGCCCCGGGGAATAACGCTAGAGAGGTCTCAAGTGGCTCATGAGACCTACGTGGAGCGAACCGTCGTAGCGGACGTTAACGTGTGTGTTATCTGTTGTGCTTCCACAGGTGAGAAGGGGAAGTGGTTGAAAATAAGAGCAAATGTATGTGTGGCTGTTTCGTAATTGAAGTCTGAGATCGAGGGTATGTGAGTTAAATTTACGTTTTGAATGTATCGTCTCTGAGTGATGTGGGAAATGTGGGAAACGACATGATTAATAAGTTCAAGTCGAAGTCGGGTATGGATCTGTGTTTTGAAATGTAAAAAGTAGATAACGCTCGAGAGGAAGTCTCTCAAGTGGCTCGTGAGACCTATGCGGAGCGAACCGTAGTAGCGGACGTTAACATGTGTGTTGTCTGTTGTGCTTCCACAGAAAACCAAAATAAAAGCTTCTAAAGAAACAAAGAAAAACAAAAATAAATGTGTCTTCGCAACATTACCATGCTACATTTACGTTTGACTATCTGCTTTAATATAAAACCACAACAAATGTGTTTTATAATTGTCTTTATATAATCTACAAACGTATTTGTATGATCCAGGGAAAATTCCATGTTTGTTTGCGAAACTCATTGGAAGAATGAAGAAAATCTGTTCGATTGTTATTGTCATGAACATGAATCACAAAACATATATATATATATATTTTTTTTTCCATGTGTCACTTTAACAGAGACAACACCATCTGTAATTACTATGTTTGGTTGCATTTCCCTGGCAGGCAAAGATAGATGGAAGAGACATCCTTCTGGGTAGAAGATGGGACTGGCTTGTCTGTGGATGGTGGAGGCTCGCTGGGCTCATCAATCCGTCCATCCATTCACCTTGTTCGTCTCATCCTGACTGCAGCACGCCACTGTGGAGGCTTGACATAACACACATTAGATTAATAACAGAAAAGCAAAATGTGACTTATGGTGTATTATTTAGTGTGCTTCAGTTGTAATTCTCATAATAATGACTGTTTTGCTGGCTTCACACAATATATATAATTGGCCTGTCTTAGTTAAAAGCCCACTCACCACGACAAGGTGAAGGCCAAGAGTGGGAACACAAACACAGACCAGAAACGAACAGGACAAATCCAGACAAGACTACAAAAAACACAAACACAAATATCAATCACTTTGACCACTATCTTTTTTCACAAAAACTTTTATTTCTTTACAAATTGAACCTTAGATTGTGTCACAACAAACTAAATAAACCCTTGAAACAGCCAACAAAACATGAAACAACAACACTTCATCAATATTATAATGAGAATCCTCATTGTATGTCCTTGTATGGTTCAATGCTGACACAATAAAATAAAAATGAAAAATAAAGACAATGTCTCTTTTTTGGCACGACTGATTGTAGTAGACTATAGCTCTTATACTTAGCCTGACAGTTTGTGCAATGAATTATATTATATCCTAAAACAAGACTAAATAGCCCATAGTTTAAAAATATGTTCAATAGTAAGTGTTCAGTGGGTCAGATGTCAAATGTGATCTATTTAAAATGTAGAATAGATGAGCTAAATAACACATATATAATACACATTGATGGGAATTGAACCATCGCCTCAGTCTTGCAAGTCCAAGATTGTCATAATGTACCACAAACCTAAATCACACTCCCTTTTTTCATCTAAGCTGTTTGAGTAGCGTTAGCACACCGTGATTCCTCATCAACTACAGGCCTACACTTCAAATAATTATGAGAAAAATCCAACGTAAAGAGAGCACTTCCATTAGGAAATAGTCAACATGAAATTTCGTCTTCTACTGACACCTGCTGGTCAAATTGAATAGTTGCAAATATTGTGAAGAAGTTGTCATCTAATTCTAATCCTAAACAATATGGCCATTCCAAGTCAAGTATTAAGACAATTAATCAGGTTTGTACTGCTTGATTGAACACATTCATCCCGTTCCAGTGCACTAAAACCCACTTCCCTTCAGGACCGTGTCAGCGAAGCCAAAACTTCCTTGAGTGACGTTGTTTCCCAGCATGCAATGCGAGCTAGCGATTCACAATACTATTTCATCACAAACATGGATGTAAAAAATAAAAAGGGAAAAGGGGAAAAATGAAACTTCAGGAACAGCAACCATTGCAATACAAGCAGAACTGGGCCGAAGTTTTATATTATGTACACCATAATACAGCCTTCTGGTGGACAAGCCATACTATTTAAGCCCTAGAGGTCACGTGCTGGTTGTGCGTCACTCCAGCGATCACCTCGGGTCTGAGACAAGGTCGTTGACCTTGCAGGTTATCTGATTCAGGTGAATATATGGAAAACATGGGTCAATGTGGTCAGTCTTAACAAGAGAAGCTTACTGGCGAAAATAATGTACTACAAGTGAATGTCACACTTTATTTTTGTTTTGTATGAGCATTTAAAAACAACAACAACATAATAATATGGATTTTGACCATGTATGTTTTGGAGTTCATTGAAAGAGGTTTATTTATATATGTATATATATATATATATATATATATAAATATGTATATATATATATATATATATATATATATATATATATATATATATGTATATACATATATATGTGCGTGTGTGGAAGCGCCGATGTTAATCAATCAGTGTGTTTACATGCAGAGCTTAATCGGACTAAGCAATAATTCTGTTTTCTCGTCCAATCGGAGTTCTCAGCTTGGTCCCCGTATCCATGCAGCTGAGAAATTCAAATTATTGACGGGAACGTGTCCTCCTCACAACACTAGGGGGTGGAGTGAGTCTTTTCAGCCGGTCAGCTGCTTTCGGTTGACATATTAAATCTATTATGATATGGAACGATAGTTCATAATGTACGTGTTACTTGCTTTGCAGATAAGGTGTACCCTATTTCTTGTGCTCCTGGTTATTTTAAAAGGCAGACAAGAACGTTGTTTGCTGTTGGAGGGCTACAACAACACTTCGATGCTACGCTTTGTGCCGTCGCTACGGACCCCAAACTCTCGTTCTTGTTGGATTCGGGTGTGTGTCTGTATTCGATTATCATGATGTTGTTTTTTTTAAACGCTCATACAAAACAAAAATAAAGTGTGACATTCACTTGTAGTACATTATTTTTGCCAGCAAGCTTCTCTTGTTACAACTGACCATCGTCCCATATTTTCCATATACTCAACTGAATCAGATACCCTGCAGATCCCCTGCAAGGGCCCCGAGGTGATCGGTGGAGTGACGCGCAACCAGCACGTGACCTCTACGATGAGCTTCCACCCACGGAAGTGCCATAGGAGGACACGGCTTAAATAGTATGGCTTGTCCACCAGAAGGCTGTATTATAGTGTACATAATATAAAACTTCGGCCCAGTTCTGCTTATATTGCAATGGTTGGTGTTCCTGAAGTTTCATTTTTCGTCCCTTTTTATTTTTTACATCCATGTTTGTGATGAAATAGTATTGTGAAATCGCTAGCTCGCATTGCATGCTGGGAAACAGCGTCACTCAAGGAAGTTTTGGCTTCGCTGACACGGTCCTGAAGGGAAGTGGGTTTTAGTGCACTGGAACGGGATGAATGTGTTCAATCAAGCAGTACAAACCTGATTAATTGTCTTAATACTTGACTTGGAATGGCCATATTGTTTAGGATTAGAATTAGATGACAACTTCTTCACAATATTTGCAACTATTCAATTTGACCAGCTGGTGTCAGTAGAAGACAAAATTTCATGTTGACTATTTCCTAATGGAAGTGCTCTCTTTACGTTGGATTTTTCTCATAATTATTTGAAGTGTAGGCCTGTATCTGCACACAATTTGGAATTCGTCCCAGCGCCCTGAGCTGTAAATTTGGACGGTGTAAAATGAAAATGGCCATCTGCAGCAGAATGAAAGTGAGATTGCATTGTCCAGGTAGGAGGACAGCAGTCAGTCATGTTTCACCTCCAGTCAACACGCAGTGGTTCACATGAAGGTCCAAGAGGCCTACAGACCTACACTGAGTCTGGACGTGGCAGTACAGTTGGATCATTGTCTTTGTTGTGTTGTTTGGTCATTGTGATCCAATGTAATGTGAGAGAAGGACGAGTGCAGTTATATTGGAGTGAGTTTTTTTAGAGTGTAATAGAAGTTATAATGCAGAGTCTGTTTTTATGAAATGTTCTATCACCTGGCATTCATCCATCCATCCATCCATCCATCCATCCATCCATCCATCCATCTTCTACTGCCGTATCCGGAGTCAGGTCTCGGGGGCAGCAGCCTCAGCAGAGACCCCCAGACTTCCCTGGACCCAGTCACCTCCTCCAGCTCCTCCAGTGGGACCCCAAGGCTTCCCAGTCCAGCCCAGAGACCTGGTCAGCACCACTGTGACTCCCCGAGTCCCTGCTGCTCAGGTGAGGCTTCAAAGATCTGGCTGCACCTGATTGGACGGTCGTGGAGGATCTCCTTGGTCTTCTTGGTCTTCTTGGTCTCCAGCTGTTTGACCTCATGCTCTCTGTTGACCTCCTCACTCAGTCCCTCAGTGATGTAGAGCTCAGTGTAGATGCTGTTGAGGAGAGTTTGACTTCCTGCTTCTTCACCTTCAGTCACACGTTCACATCTCCTCTCCAGACTG
Organism: Nelusetta ayraudi; assembly: GCF_046127955.1. Classification (NCBI taxonomy): domain Eukaryota; kingdom Metazoa; phylum Chordata; class Actinopteri; order Tetraodontiformes; family Monacanthidae; genus Nelusetta; species Nelusetta ayraudi. The sequence continues at coordinate 8,002,344 of NW_027466100.1, forward strand.
ATCTTCTGCTGCTGTAGAAGCTCCTGCAGACCACCAACCTCTGGAGCTGAGAGAAGGTTGGAGAAGAAAACATCAGTGTGACAGTGTGAGCATCATTTTCTGTCCACGACTTGAAGCTGAAAGCATCCAAACTCCATTTTTCAGCTGATGTGGTGAAGCTGCTGTTGTCTGACTGTTTGCTCTAAATGTCCTCCAGTGGATCTTCTGACTGGAGGTCCTGATCACGGTTATAATAGTTAACGAAAACGAACAAAATAACAAAAACTTAAATTGAAAAAAACAATTGTCACGTTCCCAGGGGTTAGGATTTTGGTACCTGCCTCGCTGGGCTTCGAAGCGAGCAGAGCTGAGACCATAAGGGTGACGTAGCAATGTTCAGGACACTGATTGGCCAAAGGCAGTCTTTCACGAAAGACCAAAACCGCCATTTTTAAATGCCTCGCGTGTGGATTTTTACATTAACACGTATTAAAAACTGAAAAGCTTCTGAAACTGTACCATGGGTGAACAAAGAACTACAGACCTTTCTGTTCTCTGTGGCCGAAGAAAAAGCACAATGCAGACAGTTGTGCAGAAAGTTTAGTGTTGGGCACACAGACGTACTTATTATGTATACATTTCTTTCCATTGTAACAGGTGCTACAAGATCTGCAATCCATTACCTAGAATTGGTTTTCCTTAAACTGATGTACAGGATTACTAATCTGACTTTGATGGGCAAATTTGACAACAGAATACAATTATGAAGCACTAAAACACAGGACCACAAAACAATTAAATGCATGATGAAATAATGATATGCTTTGTTAAATAAAATAAAATGGCATTTTCAACTAAGTAATAAAATAGTCGGTGGTGCAGTGGTTAGCGCTGCCGCCTCACAGCAAGAAGGTCGTGGGTTCGATTCCGGGGCCTGGACCTGGGACCTTTCTGTGTGGAGTTTGCATGTTCTCCCTGTGTCTGCGTGGGTTCTCTCCGGGTTCTCCGGCTTCCTCCCACACTCCAAAAACATGCATGTGAGGTCAATTGAACGTTCTAAATTGTCCGTAGGTGTGCATGTGAGTGTGAATGGTTGTTTGTCTCTATGTGGCCCTGCGATGAACTGGTGACTTGTCCAGGGTGTCACCCTGCCTTCGCCCTAAGACAGCTGGGATAGGCTCCAGCAGACCCCCGTGACCCTGAATAGGAATAAGCGGGTATAGAAGATGAATGAATGAAATCTTTATTGAATGAATGACACATTTTATTTCACTCGTGGTTTATGTAATTATTATTTTTTGCTCCATAGCTTTCATGATTCAGCATTACATGTTAAGCGTGATGAATTGCATGAAAAGAGAGAGCACTCGCTGATAAATTAACATGGTGTGCCGTTTAATTCCATGAGGACGACAAAATATTTGCAAATTTGTGTTACACACAAACGTACTGATGTAAAAACGTCAGCGGCATAAAAGTGCCTTACAGTCATTTCATTAATCATTCTAACGAAGTAACGTTGGTCCTTTGCACCCTTTGCCTGTTGATCAGGTGACACAGTTAATTGCAGCACAGGTCGGCATTTTCTCGACCACTGCAGATAAGCCAAAAGTTGACCGGTCGACAGGTGCAAGAGAAAGATCGTTCAGTTTTTATTTTTTATTTTTTAGTTCTGATGAAATAAATAGACCAATCATTTCATTCCTTTGTCTGCTTTCCAAAGAGGTTATTTATTAAAAAATATGTGTGGCAGTGCTGTTATGGTCCATAGAGAGTTGCTTCAAAGAAATATTATTTATTATTCAGTTCATTGCTCACTTGTTTAATACACAAATAATAGTATATTATTATAATAATACTATTTTATATTATTATTATTATTATTATTATTATTATTATTATTATTATTATTATTATTATTATTATCATTATTTCTAAAATTTCCAAACAACAATCGTCAGTTGTTCCGTAAAAAATACATTGATTTCCATGTTGAATTTTGTACGGTTCGTGAGCGTGCACGTCTGTCAGTGACGGTCTCCACACTGACACAACTGCGCAAGCTCTATTATCTCATCAATGCGGAAGTCAAAAAGTTTTTGGGAGCCATGCGCTGGGTGAGCAACTTCATTGAAAGCAATGGGACGCCATCTTGGACTCTGGGGGCTTGCCGCACTGTCACGCAGGTTGTGACGTGGCGGGCAGGCGACGCCGACAGTTATGACGTGAATGATTGACAGCTACCATTCGTTCCCGTTTGCAAGAGGATTAAAAACAAAAACCGTAATGGCATCAAAAAGGAGTTATCCCAGCGGTGCGGACAAACGGAAGGAAAAGAAAACCGATCAAGAAAAACTTGCAAAGGAGAAAGGTAAGTTATTTGTTTGTGATGTGGGCTGGAGAGGTGGAGGTGAAACGCCCCCCCCTCCCAAGTTTGTTTATTTGTCCTGCTAGCCAGCCAGCTAGCTAGCGTCGGATAAATGTTAGCTGGCTGGCTAATATTTGTTCGTCATGAATCAGCGTTTTTGTTTGTTTTATGAAAGTTGACCATATCCTGCCATGTTGGCCTATCCTGCCATGGGAATGACTGATTGACTCCACACCCGTTTATTCACATTCTAACAGGGAGGGAGGGCATGTTGTTGTAGTTGTTGTTGTCGTCAGTCCCCTGTTATTGTTCAGTGGAAGTTGTCTCTCACACATTTGACTCTTAATGTTATTTTAGCCTTAACTTAGGATGAATTTACTGAGTTTGTATTTTGTAGGCCCTTCATTAGAAATGTGCTACTGTTTTATAATTCAAAGAAATATTTTATGGAAATACTTTATTTGGCATGGTGTTGACTATTTTAGACTGTTGTGGCAGTGGGTCATTTATCTTAGTTTTATTACTTTAACTAGTACAGTGTGTAAAGTAATGCCAAAAACTCTTAAAAATGACAGTTTTGTAATTGGGTAAAAGCTTTAAAGGGACACTGCAACCATAATGTTTAATTTAAAAACAAATGAATTTTTAAATTTCCTATATTACTGCAACATCACTGTAATAATAAAATAGGAAAATGTGCTTCTGATCTATTTTGCTTGATGGTCTAATGAGCTTTGTCTCTGTAGGAGCAATTCTAAAATATGTTGGCGCTCCAGACATTGAGCCAGAGGGATCTCCTGAACATCCTGAACAGGAAACTACCTGGACCAACACGTTCCTCAGAACCTCCTTCTGTCCAGGTGAATAATGTGTGTTATTCTTAGGAGCTAAGCTGATAAGTGTGGGACGAAACTAAGGCAATTAAGCATTATTTTGATTGTTGGTTTGCTCTTTAGTGTTGCACTTGTTGGTTTGTTGGATTTTCTTATTTAAAGTAAGCATTTTTTTTTTTATGAATACTCAATCTGTTGTATTTATTGACATATAGAGGATTCTTTTCCTAGTATTATAGTGTTTGTTTGTTTTTAAATCAGTTTAACTTGCCTGAGTTGCTCAACTGAAGATGTTTAATTTTACCTGTAGCCTGTTTTGCTCATGAGGTGATTGTGGAATCTTAGTAGACCTTAGTAGACGCACGCTGCTGAGAGTGGCAGCGATCAGCTCCGATGACCGTGGTGCTTGTAAATAAGGCAAATGCGCCATCTAGTGGGATGCAGCATGTTTATTCGTGTTGGAGCAATGGCAAGTACTACTAACAAAACAAAAGATGCACAGGGTAAAAAAAAATAATCATAAACTCAAGCCCAACAAAGATAACAGATGGGCATAACTGTAACATTACATAGTAATGATTACTAGTACTACCAAAATTTCTATATTTTACTTTTCAACTCCAACTTGAACTATTTATCCCCTTTTTTCAGCAGCCATTAAGACAAAAGGATGACACTTATGCATTGCATCAAACTGTGATGCACAAAATCAATTAAATTAAATCAAAACAATAAATAAAGTGTGCATTAAACAGGGGGCAGTGCAATACAGTACAGGACTCAACTGATATAGTGCAGTTAGGCAGTATAGCCTATAACAGCTGTTCAGCATCCATAGTAATCCACAGTCAGTGCCATAATCATCCAGTCAGTGTCATATTCATCCATAGTCAGTATAATATATATGATATCGCGCAGACCCTCGTCCTCCACCACATTAATTGGCCTGCAAGCCGTAGCCACACCCATTTAGCCCCCGCTGTTGAAAGTTGGCGTGTGGTGGACGCGGCCAGTGGTCTCCGTGCCACACCATCCAACGTGGTTTGCTTTACCTCAGAAGGGGGCGGAGGGCTCTCCGCGTCAGCTGTATGCTTCGCAGACAAGTGAAACGTAAGACTGCTCGTACTCCGGTGGAAACTAAATACAGCTTTACAGTAAATGCATATCACTTTTGTCCTGTCAAGACTGCCATCTGGCAGGGTTTTGAAGTGGAACTTTCCATTTACAATTGACGCCTTATCCATGTTAGTCCTTCCTAGTGCTCACCTACGCTCAGTGTCTTTTTCTTTTTTTTTGTTGTGCTTACAAGCCGGCTGCAAGCGTGTGACTGTGTGCTGTGAGTCAATTCATTTCCCGTTTCCACAATCTACGGAGCGGCCAAAGGTTCAAAAAGCACCGTGTGCGTTAATCGCGCGATGAAAAAAATTGTCGGCGATAAAGCGACGTTGACACCCTTACTTTTTATATGAAGAAACGGATCAAATTTTTCCAAACAATTGTTCGCCACTTCTTTGAACTTGTGGATGAATGCTGTCCATCCCACATGGAACGCCAACCTTCCTCTGATATTTTCATGCTTAGTTCTTTCTGCCATTTGGCTTTGATGTATCCTGCGTTTGTTGCTGTTCTGTTTCTGAAGGCCCTGATAGATTTTAGAAATGATTTTTCTCTTCATCTTTTTACAGGCTTCGATCAGAATATCTATCACTATATTGCCCTCTCCAGATGATGTTGGTTTGATTCTTTTATCATAGTAATCTCTTAATTGCATGTATCGAAAGAAATCTTTGTTTCCTCGTCCAAATTCCTTTTTCAACTCTCCAAAACTTTTTAAAACCCTTGTGAATGAGTGTGCATACTGCAGTTATACTCCTATCCCACCATCGTCTGTACTCAATGTCTGTGTTTCCTGGTTCAAATCTGGGATCAAGAGAAGGCCACATTAGTAGTTTCCCTCCATATGGTTTTCTTTTACCATCTTACTCCAGATAGTCGGTGTGTGCTTGATAATTTCATTTTGGCTTTGTTGAGCTGATTTAGTTCTTATGTCTCCTACTAATGCCAGTGTGAGAGTCGTTTCTCTGCCGGCCTCTATCTATTTCCATCGTGCCTGATATTGAGGGCAGCATGTACACATGTAACTTGTTGCCTGTGTATTTACCATAGGTTTCTATTATCAACATCAAATGAGGTAATGTTCTGTCCGGGTCTTGGAGAACCAAAATAATATCATCAGCAAAAAGCCCTGTTAGATGTCCCTGCTCTCCTATATGTATTCCTTTTAGATTGTTACTTTGTCTGATCATTTGTGCCAGCAGCTCAATGAACATAGCAAACAATGTAGCGCATAGGCAACATCCTTGACGAGTACCATTAATCTTTATCCTTGCCGTAGGTTCTTGGTAGAGACCTTGAATACACTGTATTAACTTTTCTTGGAACCCCAGTTTCCCAAGAACTTGATACAGAAATCTCCAATTCACACAGCCAAGGCTCACCAGTAACAGCTCGCAGGCCCTGCTTTTGGATCTGATCTATTATGTATAGGACCCGTCTAATGTCTTCTTGAGTCTGCCTACCTGTTAAAAAAGCTGACTGATTGGAAGTCCATCTCGTCCCCTTAAATTTCAAAGCGTAACGAACCTGTGTAGCCCGAGGAATTTTATTATAGTTTATTTCCAAGGGTGCAACTCCCCAGGTGGCGTTGTCAGGCAACCCCCCCTCCTCCCATTTTCCTTTATACCCACCATCAGAATTGTCTCCACCTCCGCCAGACCCTCCCCCTTGCCGTAGGTTCTTGGTAGAGACCTTGAATACACTGTATTAACTTTTCTTGGAACCCTAGTTTCCCAAGAACTTGATACAGAAATCTCCAATTCACACAGTCAAGGCTCACCAGTAACAACTTTTGGAGCTGATCTATTATGTATAGGACAGTCCTAGGGCTGGACGATATAGAAAAAAAGCATATCGATATAAAAAAAAGTCATATTGATCGATATCGATAATTATCAAAAAAATTTAAAACATATTTTAATTGCAGCGCTGGATGTTTTATACTATTACTTCATGACAGACTTTTAATAAAGAACACACGAGCACTGAATTCAAATTCAAACTTTTATTCAACCACCTTTTTTAAACACAACTGAATTGTTTTTTTTGTTTTTTTTTATTATTAATTATTATTATTATTGTTATTATTATTATTATTATTATTATTATTATTATTATTATTATTATTATTATTATTTATTTAGTTATTTATTTAAAAAAAATAGGCTGAGATAGGGCTCGAACGTGCGACTCGACCAGAGGTCTGAAGTTGTGGCGGTTAACAGCTCGTTTTGCACTGATTCCCTGCACTCGTTGTACAGACGAGGAAGAGCTGTGTTTGAAAAATACTTGCAGTCTGGAACTTCATATCGCGGGTCAAGAGTGGCGAGAAGCTGTTTGAAGCCAAGCTTTTCAACGGTGGTTATTGGCAGCATATCCCTCGCTATGAAGCATGTTACTACATGGGTGATGTCCTTATGGCGCTTGGACGCTTTGTCGTATTTACTGCAAGAAGTCCAGTTTGGTCTGCTTTACTTGCTTGGTGCTGGCGCTGGCAGCGGATTCCTCCGACAACGTGGAGCCGCCGGGTCTGCATTTGCGATTGGTTGGAGGAAGAAATGACCGTAATATTAAGCTACATGATTGGCTATGATGAAAAAGGAAGTGAAACTTTTTCTATCAAACTTTTTATGGACCCCTTTTTTTCCTATCGCAGCACACGTCTATCGATCGATATATATCGTTATCGAATTATCGTCCAGCCCTAGACGGTCCCGTCTAATGTTATCTTGAGTCTGCCTACCTGTTATAAAACCTGACTGATCCTCATCTATCAAGTCCGGCATAAAACTTTCAAGTCTTTTTGAGATGATTGAAGTAAAGATCTTCTAGTCAACATTTAAGATTGAAATGGGCCTATACGATTCACAAAGTTCCTTATTTTTCCCTTCTTTTGGAATAACTGGAATGACAGCCTCTTTCCATGAGGGAGGCCGTTTGCCCTCTGTCAGAGTCAGATTAAAAGAATTTAGGAGTATCGGGGTTAATTCTTCTCCAAATGTTTTATACCACTCACTAGGAAACCCATCACTACCTGGCGCTTTGGTTGATTTTAAGCCTGCTAATGGCAGCATCTATTTCTTTTTTGGTTATACTGGAAATTAGTTTTCTATTTTGCTCATCTCCAATGGCTGGTAGGTCCAATGAGTCAAGGAATTCTTTCATCTCACAATCTTCTTTAGCCGTGAGTTGGGTATATAGATTTTCATAGTAATCTTTAAAAACCCTCTCTATTTCTTCAGGTTCAAGTAGTAGCTGTTTCGTTAATGGGTCTCTAATTTTACATATTGCATGAGAAGCTAGCTGGGCCTTTATTCCTCTTGCTTAATATTTGGTTGATTTACAGCCTGATTCATAGTGGGTCTGTTTAATGAATTTCAGCTTTTTCTCAACATCTAGCCTCAAGACATCGTCTATTTCCCTTCTGACACCGATTATTTTTTGTGACACTGTATCGTCCTCATTGCTTTTGTGTTGCTGTTCCAGAGTTGTTCATTGGTTTACCAGCTTCTTGTAACCTTCTTCTCTATGTGGCAGGTGGGTTTGCCCCCACCTTCGCGTCATCAATCACACCTGCGCCGGAGTGCAATTTTTGCGTCCCTCAGTGCGTTTACATGGTACTAGAGAAATTTGAATTATTGCTTTAGTCCGATTATGATCGGAGTTTGAGAACTCCGATTGGAATCGGAGAACTCCGATTGAGACACCCAGATAATGCGATTGGAATTCTAATTTCTCGGCCATGTATACGCCTTAGTCGGACGATTAACTGGACAACGCAAGTGCGCACGCGCCACCGCACAACTACGTCGTCTAACAAAACAGACGGCGTGAAACAACCAGCAAACGCGAATAAGAATGTTGACATTTGGAGAGAGGATGAGACCGGGGCGATGCTTTCTCTTCTAAAAGAGATGGACATATTAAAATTACACACAACAGAGACCTTTTTTAAAAGGGTAGCGCAGCAAATGCAGGGCTCCGGCTTTGCGCAGCCCTGAACAAATACGTATTTGTTCGTATTTATATTTCTACCTTTTCGTTCACATTTTTTGTAAGTTAGAAGAATTTCAACTTGTAAATAAAAGCACAGCAAAGAGATGTTTTTCTGATTTGTTTTCATTTCGATAATTTCGCTGTTATTCTGCTGGAAACGGCACAAGCTTCCTCCACGGTCGGCTCTTTAATGAGCGTGTGTATAACTGAAGACACCGTTCCTTTGCAAAACCTGTACACAAACTCTCCCACCAGTCTGCGCAGAACCCGCATCCAACAAGAACGAGAGTTTGGGGTCCGTGGCGACGGCACAAAGCATAGCATCGAAGACATTGTGTTGTTGTAGCCCTCCAACAGCAACACAACAACACAACGCGGACACTTTTCCTTTGATTTTGGTTTATTTGGTTTAGACAATTCAGTTTGTCTGTTTCTTTTGTTAGCGTAACCACTTTCTTTGGTTGGTTTTCTTTTCTTTGTTTTGTTGTGAAATTTTGGTGAAACTTTGGGTTTTCTATTGAGTAGCGATTTTGTTATAGTTTGATTTCCTTTTTTAGTTCATTAATATCTTGTTCCCCAGTGATCGTTACCCTTTTGTTTTGGGTTTTGGTCCTGTGTGTGTGTGTGTGTGTGTGTGTGTGTGTGTGTGTGTGTGTGTGTGTGTGTGTGTGTGTGTGCGAAGAATAAATAAGGAGTTGGCATAGCGTGAATTTTGGCTTGTAGTGATTCCCTTAGCTTTGTTTATTCCCTTTTTTGAGTTTTCTTTGGTTTCTTTGGCCCTGTTCCCCTTATTTTCTTATGTTGAACAGTCTTTTTGGTATGGTTCTTATTTCTTTGACACTCAGGCAGCTAAACTTGGTCTATTTTAAATTGTTGTCAAATAAAGCTGTTTCATTGGAAGTCCGTCTCGTCCTCTTAAATTTCAAAGCGTAACGAACCTGTGTAGCCCGTGGAATTTTATTATAGTTTATTTCCTGGGGTGCAACTCCCCAGGTGGCGTTGTCAGGCAACCCCCCCCCCCCCCCCCCCCCCACCACCCCAATTTTCCTTTATACCCACCTTTATACCCACCATCAGAATTGTCTCCACCTCCACCAGACCCTCCCCCTCGCCACATCTAGTCTTTTTTTGATAGGCTGCCCTCGCTATTAACCTCCCTCTCATCACAGCTTTAATTGTGTCCCACAGTATGGTAGTGTCTACTGGACTATCTATGTTCTCCTCCATAGAGCATTTGATCTCTTTCTTAACCTCCTCCAGTGTTTTTGGATTATTTAGCATACCCACATTTAATCTCCAAAGTGTGTTTTTCTTCCTCTTATTTAGACAAATAATAAGGTAATTAATACTGTGTCAGTACAAGTCAGTCGTTCCTATTTTACATTCCTCTATTCTGTATCTGTCTGTAATGTTAATAAAAAAAATAGTCCTCTGTAACGGGTGGAGGTCCCTCCAAACATCAAACATCCCTAGTTCGGCTAGAGAGACGTTGACAAGTTTCGACAGGCGGGTCTGACTTCTGTTGCCATTAGTTGTGTCGAGTTTAGCTTTTAAATCATGTTGAAATCCCCTGCACGTATTAGGATTCCTTCACTTTCCACAGCTATGATCTCAAACAGTGATTTCAAAAAGCACTTGTCCAACCCTGGACCAAAGTAACTGAGTTATCATCCAATTTCCCTTTGACTATTACATATCTCCCTTCTTTGTTTTATTTTTTTAACAACTTCAAAACTGATAGAATTAGAGATTAATATTGTGACACCTCTCTTTGGGCCTTTCCTGAACAAGCTAAAAAAAACATTTCTATATCCAAATCTTTTCAGTGTGTCGTGCTCTTGTTGAGAGAGATGTGTTTCCTGTAGATCAGGCATGGCCAAACTACGGCGTGTCTCTGTCTGGCCCGCGTGAAGGCAGTCAAAAATCTAACCTAACTTAGAAATGACACTTGAACCTGCAATGAGTATTTTAGTCGTTCTAAATGAGTCCAACGTTAGAAAAAAAGTAGCGACCCGGACTTCCCACAGTCTCTTTTCTATTAACATGGGAATTCAATTTTAATAATTTGTCAACTTAAAAACACCCGTCATACTAGAACATCCCTACCAGCTTTCTTCCCTTTATTCTCTGAATTTAATCAAAGAATCTTTGAAACTCTTGTAGCTTTTCTCTGGCTCGTGTCGCTGCTGATGCGTAGCCCCTCCAGGATCCCTCCTTGCACTGCCACTCCGTCGCAGTGCGGGGCACCGAGTGCCGCAGGCCCCTCCGCACCCGTCCCCACCGCCGTCTTCTCCGCCAGGCCGCGTCTCGCCAATTCCTCCTTTACCTCCTCTGCGCTGTTGTAGGTTCGAGTTCCCGTATCCCAGTGGGTCCTCATCTTGGTGAATGGCGTCTGGAAGCGGATGCCCTTCTCCTTCAGGATTCTTTTAGCAGTGTTGTACTCCTTTCTCTTTTGGACCATCTCTGTCGCGTAATCGTGATGGAATGACGGTACTTTATTCCCCAGTTCTATTTTCTTTGTCCATAGCTCTCTCAGGACCCTCTCTTTGGTAGTAAATTCCAGAAAGTTAACAATGATGGGTCTCGGTTGGGCACCGTCCGCTGGTTTCTGTGCAAATGAGCGGTGTGCTCTCTGAATTTGGAAATTAAAATCTGCTGGCAGGTGCAGTTCGCTTTTCAGCAGGTCTTCCACAAACTTGGCCACAGATTCTCCCTCCTCTCCTTCAGTGACTCCATAGATACGTAGGTTGTTTCTCCTCGGCCTGGACTCCAGGTCAGTTAACTTGTCTTGAAGAGCTTTTTGTTCTCTCAGTGATATGACCAGAGCTTTTCAATCCGCGACTCAGCCTCGTTGATCTTGCCGGTCTGGAGCTCCTGTTCGGTGATGACTTTCGCAAGTTGTTGATTTATTTCGTCTTTGAAGTCGTCCAAGTCTTTTTCCACGTCGTTCCTCAGTGTTTCTCCAAACGTGCAAAGGACTTCTTTTGGTTCCATTTTTAAATCCCGTATCTCCTTGCTAATAATTTTTATGTCCGAGCCCTTTTTCGCGTCATTAGTCACGAGGAGTTCGTTTCGCCATCTCCCTCTGTTTCAGAGCAAGCTGGTAGTTCCGCCATATTGTCTGTTACCGTGTTTCTGTTTTGGTTGAATCGAGTTTTCCTTCCCATTCCAACATTCCCCTGATCACTTTGTAGTTAATATGATATCTGACAATAGTCATTCAAGTTTTCGGGGAGTTTTTACCCTAGACGGTCGAGAGCCCTGGTGTCGCGCAGTCTACTGCTTTATGGCCAAACCAGAAGTCCCTTCCCTCTAGCCTTTTCAAGGGGGAGGTGGCTAGACTCGGCTCTTGTGGGACAAGAAGCAGAAGGCCTGTCCGATCGGGGGGGGAAGATGAGATGACATTTTTGTGGGTCAACACAAACTCATCTGCGAGGACAGCAGCCTTGGACAATGACGACACTTTCTGTTCATTCAAGAACATTACCACCTTCTCTGGCAAAGAGTCTTTAAAATCTTCTAAAAGAACGAGCTCACGGAGTGACTCAAAGTCATTTTTGACATCATTAGCTGCACACCATTTATCAAAGAGGTTGCTTTTCTCCCATGCAAACTCGACAAAGGTTTGACCACTAGATTTTCTATGGTTCCTAAATTTTTGCCGGTAGGGCTCAGGAACAAGCTCATAAGCAGGAAAAATTGCTTCCTTTACAACATCATATTGCAGGCTGTCTTCTAAGAAAAGAGCAGACACCAACTCCTGTGCTTTTCCCACCCGCTTGCATTGGAGAAGGACAGGCCACATGTCTCTTGGCCAGTTGAGTGGCGAAGCTATTCGCTCCAAGGCACTGAAGTATGAATCAACTTCTGCCTCACGAAATGCTGGCACCAGAAAAATGTTTTTACTGGGGCTGGGCAATGTAGTGGAGGGAGGAGGATTGTTTAATTTGAACGATCAAACTCCCTAAGGAATGAAACGGAATGCCAAATATATAAACATGGATTTTACATGCAATTCTTAGTCTGACCGCTAGAGGGACTCCGAGGGGACAGGGAGGACGCGTGACGCCGTCCCTGCTCCCACGGACGGACCGACTCGGAACAGAGGAAAGAATATTTGATATGAAAATTTACGGAGCACCACCTGCTCTTGGTTGTTAGTGTGAGCAAGAAACACTAGAATCAGTCTCAGTACCGTTTCACCTTAATGGTGAGTTCTTGGCCGGTACGCAGGGATTTGAACTACACTTTAATAACCCAGTCAAACAACGACATCAGGCTCAATATGCATTTATTTCAACAAACACCAAACAGTTTAAACGAGGCAGTATGACACAAAATGACTACAAAACACCACCAGCAACGAAAGGTATCTATGTGTGTTGTGCGTGTGTGTTGTGTGGGCATGTGGGTGCGTGTGTGACTGGAAACGGACCCTAAACTGAGACCTAAAGTGGCAAAATAAAAGGGAAAGAAAAATTATGACCTATCGGCTGTTGGAACAGCCAACCAGACTGTTTACGGGCTTTAGAATTTAAGACTAAATTTATTATGATGCATACCAGACTTCAGAACAAAAGCGAGTGACGAGGCTTACGTTGGATGAGCGTCGGCCCGCAGGTGATTGGGAGATCGCTGCTTGATGGTCCTCCAAGGTGGTCCTGGGAGATGGTACCGGGCCGTTCGGGTCCGGCAGCGCGCAGGGAGCTCAGATGGACGCACCAAGCTCAGACGCTGGAAGCCCGTTCTGCTGTTGTCTGGGAGATGTCTTCACTGGCAGTTCAGCATCGACGTGCGCTCTTCTTTGCGTAATCCGAGATAAGTGCGGTGATCAAACAAACTACTCGGTTACTTCGAAGGTGCGACGTTGAGCCAATTAAAAACAGAAAAAGGAAAAATGACAAAAATCGGTCTCGAGATCGTGGAAGGAAAAATTGAAAAAGGTAAAAATTAAAATGAAAGTAGCGGTCTCGGAACGAGTCTCAGGGCTGTCAGCTGCCGCTTAAATTGAGCAAAGAGTTGGCTTAATGCCGAGGCAAAAATGATTTAAACAAAAATGAACAATTACGACAAAAACAAACTAAGTACGAGAGGGAAAACAAACGAAAACAAGGCCTTCACAAAACGAGGGATGAGAAATTTCTGAACGGCAGAGTGAAATTCACTAGCTTAAAGTTTCGGGACGGGGGTGGTATCCCGCTCTCCGAGAGCCAATGAAGAGGCCGTTCAGACCCTAAAACTGGTAGGTCCGCCTATACCAGTTGCGTATGATGAGCATGTATGTAGTGTAGGTTTCGTTGCTGATAAATCAATAAACCAATAAAACCGACAATGACTGAAACAAGCACAGGATGAATAAACACAATCACATAGCCCCTTTTTTTTGAACTGGGACAACCTTAAGAAGAAGGGAAGAACGAAAACGAAATAACTAAGCAGATAGAAACGACATTATCTTTACAAGCATATTGAACCGTCTTAATTATAAAGTACCAAATATATCAACATATGTATAAACCTAATCTAAACACACATACCTGAAAATGAGATTTAAATGAAACAGGGTAACAAAGGCATAAACAAATCTTTATTTTATTTTTGCCGACATAACTATAGACATATGAAACACAGATTACCAACGTATATGAGTGTATGTATCTATATTATATATATATGTGCATATGTATATGTGTGTAATGCTAGAGATAGCTAAGACACGAGTGTGCCATAGTTGTAACCCTAATGAGAGTGAAAGTTGTTAGAGTGTAGCATGGGGCATGTAAGAGAAATGTGGGAAGGAAAGAATTAACTGTGTAACGCAGAGGGAGATAAACTGATGAAACGTTTGTCCCCCCAGAGGCACTTCCTATTCCTGCCTCTTGAAGGCACTGTGGCTCCACCTGAAGTTCCATTGTACATCTCCTTCAGGATGGAATCCTGGGTTGGCCAAACCTTGAGCTAGGGAAACCATTCAAAGTCCATTTGTGCTTTAATTTTGACAACAATTGTGAATACGTGAGTTTGAAGTGTCCCTGTGGAGAAGAAAATACCGTTTTTAACATTTTAACATTTTGCAAATGTGAGTCCTTCATGAACATCTGGTGTTGTTGTTCAAAGCTGAGGAATGTCCTGGAGCAGATAAGAGTCGTAAACTTTGGGGATAGTTCCAAGCAGGACCCCTCGTTCCTGGCGCCAGGTCCCCTTGGACTGACTCCCCCCTGTGATTTGTGGGGAAAGTGTTTTCCTAAAGTGGGTATTTTACGGTCTCTCCTGACCCCAAATGAGATCTGATCATCAGAAGAGTCGCATCACAGCCAATCGGGTACCACCTCTGCGTCCTCCCAACGTGGTTCATCGGAAGGCCGTGCTGCAATAAATTCCTATTGTCCTGTGAAAAGAAGATTAGGCCCAGATGCGGCACTACAGCAACGATTAAAAATTTGAATCGCAATTAATCGCATGATTTACCTGATCAATCACGATTAATCACGTTGTATACGCAAAAGCCAATAATGAATTTAAAAGAAGTCTTTCATACACTTTAATTTAAATGTTCTGCCATATAAACGAAAGCACCATAACATTTATCGTGCAAACACTTAACATCAGCACTTTACACAGAAACATTTTTAATGTAAATCTAAAGTTAAAAAAAATGCAAATACAAAATTAAAGCTTATTGCCAATGCCAGGGCATTACTGTTATCCTGTTCCTTATGAAAAATAAAAAAAAATCTACCTACAAAATCCTGAGCCACAATAATAACGGGCAATTTCTGAGGTAACATTAGAAACATTTTTCTTTTATCAGGACGACACAAAAACTTGTTTCTCACCGATCTCTCACTAAAGGCAGGAATATTCAATATGCATAACCAGTCTGCGTTCCCTTGCAAATGTCCCAGTTAGAAAGGGTGAGGCACAAAAACGTTCACTTTTGGGTTTTTCTTCACAGGGGACTAGAATGTAAAGTCCACATTTATACTGGAGTTCCTTTGGAGAATCTCACTCAACTCAGTGCAGTTTGTCAGTTCCTGGAACTTGACGGCCAGTTATTTTAAATGTACTGCCATATGAATTAAAGTGCCATAACATTTACTGTGCAAACACACTATTAACATCAGCATTTTTGAACAATTAGCAGATAAGAAAAAAAAAATAGTGTAAATTTAAACTCAACTTAAACAATGTTATCAAAGCAATACAAAATTAAAGCTGTAAGCAGCGTTTGCGGGACTGAGCCCACCTGGCCACTGCCTGCCGTGACGTCCGCCACCTGGCCACGAGCCCCCGACACCCGCCAACGCTTCCCAACGCCTGGCGATTCCGCCCGAAACCCGCCGATGCCCCATTCCTGACGCCGACGCCTGCTGATGACACATCAAGCACTGACTTGACATTACTGACTTGACATTTAGAAACATTTGATTTCTAAATGTGATTGATTACTGTATAATTTTGGAGATAATAAGCCTTAAAGTTGGCTTTTTGATTTGTTTTGCGACAGCTCCAATATTCCATTTTTACTGTACAATAACATCAAATTGCTCCATAAGCTCTGTCAATGGTTGGTACAGTTGACCTCAGGACAACCTTGAATATATCTTCAATCATTATAAGGCATATTTAATGTACCATTTTGGAGATATTAAGCCTCAAAGTTGTTGTTTTCCTTTTTTTTTTTAGCTTTTCAAACAGGCAAAAAGGGCCCAGTACTCAATTTTTTACTGTACAGTAACATTGCTTTGCTCCATAATTTCTGTCAGTGGTTGGTACAGTTGACCTGAGGAACACCCTGACTATATCCTCAGTCATTATCAAGCATATGTACAGTATCATTTTGGAGATATTAAGCCTTAAAGTTGGCTTTTTTTTTTTTCTTTTTTTTCTTTTTTTTTTTTCCAACAGCTCCAATATTCCATTTTTACTGTACAATAACATCAAATTGCTCCATAAGCTCTGTCAATGGTTGGTACAGTTGACCTCAGGACAACCTTGAATATATCTTCTCTTAATATTCTTGAATATTCTCACTTAATGTACCAGCTCCTTCCTGTAGACATGATATGTACAGTTAGTTATTCTTTGTTTGACGCAAGTGTTATATTAACTCAAATCGGTCCCTCACGTTTGTGTTGCGTGGCATGGGTTAGGACATTGAGAGGCATTATAGTGTGGTTATGTGCACCAAATCGGACTCGGCTTCTAGCTCGATAGCCGTGCATAATTTATGCAAACGCAATGCTCTGTTTACATGAACTCACGGAGTCCGACTCCGTGCACGTGCTCATCTCGACTCGATGGATTTATGAGCTTGATGACAAGTGTCACAAGTGTGTATTTTGTATTGGATTGATGTACTGCAATTCTAGTCATGTGAACAAGCAATTATCATTCCTAGTTATATGTGGCATGACGAAATACTGTACTACCAAGTTTGTATTGCAGTATCTTCAGTTTATGGGGTAGAGGGTGCTCAAATTGGATTGATTGAAGATGTAGTTTAGGTACAATTTGCTTGTTTTTATCAAAATTTAAGTTGATTGCAGTTCAAGGTGGCACAATCCTATCAGATGTTGTCATTTGGTCACGAAGAACACTGGTATTTGATGATTATTACCATAAGTACCACCATGTTGCAGGCATTGTGGTTACAAGTTTCACTCCAATTTTGATTGTTGTCTGTATGACTAGCAATCCGTTGAGCTGTCTAGGGTTATCATTCAGATAAGGTGTCACAACTTTTAATTGCATGGGAACTTTGGGATCCATGGCAGATGGGCATTGTAAAAAAACGGATCTTGA
Organism: Nelusetta ayraudi; assembly: GCF_046127955.1. NCBI lineage: Eukaryota > Metazoa > Chordata > Actinopteri > Tetraodontiformes > Monacanthidae > Nelusetta > Nelusetta ayraudi. The sequence goes on from NW_027466100.1 coordinate 8,019,441, forward strand.
GTCGGAAGGCTAGCTTGTCCTAATTGTGACCTTAATATGATGATTTTTTTTCCCTGCCAGATTGAGGAGAAATTAAATGGACATCCAAACCGGGGCCAATAATGGATGAGCTGGATGATGTCACAGTATCAATTTTAAATGGTATGTCATGTGTAGGTATGAAAAAATTTCCATTACTGTGATTTGTCCGCTAAGTAATTAAAATAACTGTATGCTGACACTGATTTCAAAAAGAAGTATTTTACAAATTTGAGACAAAATGTCTAAACTGAATTGCATTTACAATTAATTCTGATAACAGAAATTGGCACAAAACAAACTTGGTTTGACTTGTCAAGTTGAATTAAATTCATTAGTTAAAAAAATGTATGAGTTGTTAAGTTTAAAAGGTTTGTTAATGATTGGACTGTCTTTATAGCTGCCAACATCGATGAAGTCTTGCTCCACACCCTCCGTCATGATGATTTGAGAGACCTTTTTCCTGGACCAGAACACTTTCTCAGGAGGAAACTGATTTGGGCCCTTATTAGTGTAGATGTGATTGGTTACCTACTTTGCTCTGAAAACATCGAGCATAACACTTTTTTTTTTCTTTTTTCCTAATTGGGTCTATTGTTTCTCTCTTGTTCATAATGTTTTGGATCTGGTTTCCTCTCGGCTGAGAATTCCACCGTACCAGACAAGACTGCACCGAATGAAGCCAGGAACTGTGTCTTCATTCTGCATCCATTTGACTGATTTACTGATTTGTCTCCTCCATTTCATCAGCCAAAGATGGTCTGACAGCACAGGCCAGACATTATCAGACCCTGCAGGAGCTGTACAAGAAACCAAAACCCAACCAAGATGCTGTCTCCCAAATTCTTGAGCTGCAGTTTCAAGCAAGAAGATCCTTCATTGATAGTGATGTTCTGAAAGAACAGGACAAGGCCAACAAAGATCCTGGATGCATATCCATGTGTCAAGGATCTTTATCGTGTAAGTGATTAACTTGTTTTGGTTTATGATGAAAAGCAAGCATTTTTGCAGATTTTAACACTGACTTGCATTATAGGCGATGAATGAGCTGCGGCGCATTCTGGATAAGGGCAACAGAAAATTCATTGATGAACTAAAAAAAGAGATGGGAAGACTTCTGCACCAATGTGTAATTTTATGGTGTTTGGAAAAAAAATGAAGTGATGAAGCCACGCATAACGCTGGATGTAGGTGAGTCATTTTGCTGTGTCTCTAATTGACTGTGTAGCTGTTTCCTTGAACATAGGATGGTTTATGTTGCGCTGAATGAATAGATGCAGAATGGTAATACTCTTCATGCTGAAAAAATAAGATTTTTTTTGTGATCAACACAAACCTAATAAGACTCATTTTTAGGAAGACTAACTTTGAACTCAAAGTTGATTTGTTCTATTCCAGTGGAATATTCCATCGCGCTGCTCAGGCCACTCCCCACACTCTTTCCTTCACCAAGTCCACCACCGAAGAAGCTGGGACATGCCAGTGAGGCACTGCTTCATGTCATTCAGGTGAAAGTTTGTTCGCATTTTCTCACATTCAACACTTCATAGTTCCATGCATGGATGTGGCGTTTCCTTCTTCTTTTTCTTTAGCCAACAGAAGATCCCACAATGTACTCGCAGAAGAGGTCTTTCTGCACCCCTGTGTTGCTGTTTGATGGGACCCGCTGTCTCATCTGTCTTGGAGCCACTCCCACTACCACGCTTGCCAAGGAAGACTTGAGTGACGGTCTGCTTCATCTGATGGGTTACTACTATGCCCTGCACCTCACATATTCAAAAGTGTGTGGCAACCCTTCTCTCTGTCATTCAGACAGAAGTGCTACAGGACACTATCCATGAGTGAGACACCACAGCCTCATACAAAAAAGACCATGGCAGAATGGAAAGATTTTATTGGGGAGTAGAGCTGTGTACTAGGCATAGGTAGTGATACACTCCCCTGGTAGTTGTAACTTGAGGGTGGGTGGGAGTCTGTTGGAACAAACATGTTATCAGTATATATCAACACTATATGCTGTCCCCATGCTGTTTTTTTGTTTTTTTTTGTGTAACTGAGTGTCAGGGAATCTGAATCAATATTCAATAATGATGACGGTGAATATTGTAACAATTGTTACTTGCGTTCTAGAAATGATTGCTTGAGGTTGTTTTAAGATGCAATGCCTTAGTGACGTTTTTATTACAAGGCAGTGAAGGCACTGTCAGCAATTTAAGTGAATAAATAGTAAATAGTTGTTGACAATATTAATTCTGTTTGCTGAATTATTTTTTTTGGGGGGGGAGTGGGCGTAGGGGGGGTGGATGCTTTGTCTCATTTTGAGAAAAAAAAAGCTAATATTGTGAAAACTTAAATTAAGAAGAATTGCACTGTTAGTAGGTCTGGTTTTAAGATCTTTTCATTCAAATTAAGAAAGAAGCAAACGTGAAAAAAGAATTGAGAAGCTAGTATCAAGTTTATTTGACTTAGTACAGTCCTTGGAATGAGTGCTTTACTGTTTATTTCAAGAGTTTTTCCATTCTTCAAATGCCTAGATATATCGTCTTATTTTAAGAAATCTTACCAAGTCTAAATATCTTACTGCATTGGCAGATAATTTGACTTGTTTCTAGCCTGTTCTTTCTCAATTTAAGTGTTTATTTCTTAGATATATTTTGCAGTGTGTGGACACCGAGGGGAGCTCTAGAATTGGCTCATTCAACCGACCAACGAGCCAATCAGCAGCGGCGTCACAGGCCCTCCTCCTTCTTTGTTCTCTCTCTCACTTTGACTTCTGCACTGGACAGCCAGGTTTGTGGAGGGAAGGTTGGAACAAGGTAAGGACGGGGTACCCCATATATTCATGTACGTAGAGTCACTAAGTCTTAAACTCACCAGGTTTGTATCGCTTATCGATAACCCTAATGCCATACAAGTCTATGAGGGTCAAAGGTCAACTTTGTCCTAGGGACATGGAGCCACTTTCAGGTTCATCAGGATCCTCCTGGACACACCCACGCCAAATTTGGGGCTTCAAGCCCATGAGGAACCCCAAAACCCTCACTCTAATTCCAGCCTCATCGCTAAACCCTAATGCAGTGCAAGTCTATGAAGGTCAAAGCTCAACTTTGTCCGAGAGACATCAAGTGTTTTTTCATGAATCATTCATAAATGTTAAGAGTTTGCTTTGTGGAGAATTCACAATAAAAATACATTGACACTGTCAAGATGGACTCAAGCACTATTATTGAACTATACTGTATTTTTTGAGTGATGTGAAGCTTTTGACAAGCGCTGCGCAAAGGAGGCCCATTTGTTTTTGTTTTTTTGAAGGGGGCCCAAAATTCCTGGCGGCGCCCCTGAGCGGGCATCTCCAGCACTAAGGCAGTGGAGCTGCCGGCCACTAGAGAAGAATTAACCAGTCCATTGAAACCATTTGTTTGGTCTAGTGAGTGGCAACAGTCCTTTGAGGATCTTAAGTGCCTTCTCAGGTGTAACCCTTTCGTGTCTGCTCCAAATTTTTCCTCATTGGCTAGAAGCCCCAAATCTAGCGTGGGCGCTTCTTGGGGGCTCCTGATGAAAAAGCAAGTGGCCCCATATCTGTAGGACAAAGTTGAAAATTCACCCCATAGACTTGCATTGAATTAGGGTTAACAATAAGGCTGAAACTAGGGTTAGGGTTTGGGTTAGCTGAAATTAGGGTTAGGGTTTCAGGGTTCCTCAAGTACTAGAAGCCCCAAATTTGGCGTGGGTTCTTCTTGGGGGCTCCTGATGAAAAAGCAAGTGGCCCCATATCTGTAGGACAAAGTTGAAATTTCACCCCATAGACTTGTATGGCATTAGGGTTAGGGTCCAAGAGTACACATACACATTTTCTTTTGCTTTATTGATTTAAGCTCATCGTCTCCAGCTGCAAAGGTATAGAAACCTTTCTGTGTTTTGATGTCGTGTGTGAGAAAACATCACTTTTTTCTGTAAACTTGTGTTATCATTGTCCTTCATTGAAAATGACACAATCTTTCATTTCATTGTTCAGATGCCGAACACCAAGGCATTCCGTCGCTCTCTGGCCATGAAACAACGCCTGGAGCAAAAACAGGATTGGACACCTTTTCCACCTCGGAAGGACTTTGAACGTCGTGAGTACTTCCACGTTCATGATTTCATGTTCTGCCTGTGTTGTTATGTTGTATTCCAAATAAATCTTACAAAAACATATTTAGATTTTTCTTTTTTGTCAATTTACACAGGGCGCGGTACTGGTCAGCGACCTGGGTGCGAAGATGGCCCGTTTTGCTCCTGACTGACAAAACAGTGCAAGTTCGTTCTTAAGGCCCAGCAACCAGACAAGAAGGTATGGGTCGTGATTTTGTCAAGCCACGAGTTTCTTTGTTTTTGTACTGGTGGTGGGAGACTCACATCTCTGTCCACTTGTGGATGGTTTTGTGTTCTCTCCCCGGGCAACAACCTTGAACACGGGCTTGTAACAGACTCCGCCCAGGATTTTGCTGCGCTACTGGCAACTGTGTTGGACCGCTGGCCCAAGGTTTGTTTATCTGCTGTGACAAACAAATTTGAACACATGAATGTCATCGCCACTTTGTTTTATCAATATCAAGTAATTCCATGATCCATAGTTCAATAAAAAGAATATTCATGAATTTATTTTGCATTTTTATGTTTGTTTGGGTTTTTTTTTTTTATACAACTATTTTGTAGGTGTTTGTGCTTGACTTTTTACCTCGCCTGACTGTCAAGCCAGAACTACAAACAGCGCTACGTCAAGTATATCATCGTGTTGCTGCACGCATGGGTGTGTAAAATACATATTTTTGTTGTATTTTTTTCTCTTCAGTGACACTGTGCTAACAGATATTTCTTAGAATTGTGTGATTACATAATTGATTATGTGACACTTCTTCCAGGTTTAACATTTGTGTATATGGCCGATCACCTCCCCCTTCGTCAGCTGTACATGGTGGTGTTATGATGGTGTAAGTTTTGCCTTCTTCAGCCTTACTTGCTCTTCATTTGATTTGACAAATATGTGTTAACATGTTGTTTTCTGTTCAGGTGCACCTCAGGACTGATTTTGGTGGAGCGTCTGCATGCTGCATGCTCCATCAGCTCGCACCCCCTTCACCTAGGCCAGGGGTGTTGTGCCACAACCAATCATCGCCCAGGGTGTCTCCCAGAGTGGTTGTGACAGGTCCTGTCTACATGCCAGTGTATGGACCTGCTCCTGAATGGACTCTTGTTGGACAGGAGGTTGAGGCAACCTGTTCATCCCTCTGTTTTTTTTTTTCCCCCAATCGTGTATTTGTCAAACAGTGCAACTTTTTATTTTAAAAATGAACACTTATCCTAAGTTGACTCTGATTTCCTCTCCTCTTTTTTTTTATAGACAGTACCAACAGCTGTTGAGACTGCATTTCACACAGACATCCCGTCCAATCCCGTGTGGTTCAGTGAGGCTGTGCTGCTGGACCACATGGAGACCGTCGTGGAGTCATCTGGCAGGGTTTCCCCAGCTGCCACGGTAACATTCACACAATTATTCATACACTTATCAACTAGGGGTGGGTGAAAAAAAAAATCAATATTGCAATATATTGTTGTGCTTTCTGTCGCAATAAATAATCGATACACTGACGGCAAATATCAATATTTTTTTCCAAACACCACCTGTCCACCTGTCCCGGGAAAGACAAAATCTCTCCCGGGACACAATTTGTCCCATTTTTTATGGAAAATGACAAAACCTCATTTAATTTCCGTCTGTGGTCTAGATAGGGTTGCCAACCCTCCCGTAAAATACGCGATTGTCCCATATTTGGCAACTAAAAAGCCTGTCCCGTAATGAACTGATGGGGGACGCACTTCACTTTGTCTCGTATATTTTGGGGATGCGGTTATTTATTTATTTATTTTGTCTGCATAATTTTTTATTGATTTTCAGAATCGGGGCAGTGAAAGGATTTTTTTCCCTCTTTCATCTTCCCGTCGGTTTGTATATCCCAAGTCCCCAAGTTGAGATAAGACAAGTTGCTACTGACTTTACATTACCAGAAAGCACTGTCCTTGTTTACATGAAAGTTATTAATGTTCATGCACCTTAATATGTTTGCTTGTGCAGTGCACGTTTGTTTGTACATTATACAAAGTTTTGGAATAAATGCAAGATCACAGGCATTTTCCTTTTTATGGGTATTTTTTTCTTTTTCAGTCACATATCGTCTGCAAAATTTCGAAGATATCGAAGATATCGTGTGTCGTGATGTTGTCATTATCGTGGGCCAAATATCGTCACAGTATCGAATCGAGGGTTAGCCGTATCGCCCCAGCCCTATTATCACCACAAGATCACATATGTACAGTACATGTACAGTTTAATTAGTGTGTTACTTTGTTTATGAATTCATTTCTTTATGTTCTTCCAGATGTCCAGCCTGAGACGTCGATCAGCACGCGTTGCCTCAAAAACCAAAACAAACAAGTGACATGTTGGTATTTGGGATATGTGTATTTCATTGTGTGCATCTTTGTGATAGGACAATAAATGCAGTTCTTTAAACGTTACTTTGTTTCCTTGTATTTGCAGGTGTGGGCAACACGTTCAACTGTCCACATGACTGAGTCTGCCTCCAGCAATGTCACAGCAGTGCAGCAGGTTTGTACTTATTCATTTCCACTTCATCACCTGTGTGTGTTTTCTAGGCTTTACACCGATCTTATCGGCTGTATCGGATCGGCCGATATTTGGCATTTTTTGAAACGTTCATGATCGGGCGTCATGTCATGAATCACCGATCAATGACGTCATGGTCGTGTTGAAACTTTTTTAATCTGTCTCATTTCCTCCAAAGTAGTTTCACAGCATCGACATGTTTATTTGTTTGTATCCGAGTGTTATGTAAATGTATAGATTTGGGTTTACATTGTTTTCAGTTCCTTTTGTCTGCTGTGTGTCCGTTTGGGCACTAGATGGCGCAGTAGATCCTAAGTTCCCTTTTTTTTGCTTGTTCCAGGTGCGGAAAGGTGATTGGCTGGTGCCAATATTTAAGGAGGAGGACTTCAACACCTCGGTCTCTTTGTCCTTCTCCCAGCTCCCAACCAGAGGCCATGTGCCGCAGCAGCAGCGTTCTGTGTTCAGCCATCAATTCTGTTTTGTAATCTATTTCAGTTCCCTTTGTGTCCACGTAGCCCGTAGGGGAGGGAAGCCATTTGTGTTGTGACCCTTTTCTCCTGTGTTTTAGTTAAGGAGGTTAGTTTGACTGTCATTTATTTGATTGTTTTCTTCATAGGTAAGATCCATAAGAGAGCCATTTTGTTTGTTGTTTTGGCCATGCCCTCCCTGACGCCAGTGCAATGATGGTGACGTTTAATAAAAACCATCCTGTGGACGAAGCACCTTTGTCTAATTTGAGAGCTGGGAGAAGGGGGGGAGCCTTTATGTTGTGTCCTGGTTCCCCCTAGGCCGGGGCATAACACTGAGAGCTAATGATTCATGATTCAAAAACCTTCATTTTCGTCTTCGTGCCTCTTCCTGTTTTGAGTACTGTCGCTATGTGACGGACAATAAAGTTTCTTTGAATCTGCAATATATGCAACGCTACAGTACCTCGCGGGGGAACTTTGGCAAAAAATTTCAACACCACAAATTTAATCAGGCACTTGGAAAAGATACACACGGAGGAGCATGTCGAGTTTAAGAAACGCAGCGCGGAGAAAGAAAAAGAAAAGCAAACTCTGAAACGGATGCTAAAGCAAACAACTTTAGACGGTGCTCGTGAGAAGGCAAGGGGTGTACAGAAACAAGTATTTATTGCCCCTAACGTGATCGGATCGGTGATCGGTTTATTTAAACTCACTGATCGGTGATCGGCACAGAAATCGTGATCGTGTAAAGCCTAGTGTTTTCCTTTCTATGTTTATTGGCATAAAATCACATCTTTCTTATTTTAATCAGGTGGAGGCGACGCCACAGATGACCAGAGCTGTGCCCGTGGTTCCTGTGGCTCCCGTGGTTGCCAGCACCAAGCCAGAGGAGGCCAGTACCGTCCAGGAGGCAACACAGAAGATCAACTAAGCTAAGGAGGCTTTTCTTTCTTCTTCTGTTGCCTCTGACTGCTCCGCTCGTTCTACGCCTCACACATGTGATTTGCGATCCATCGTCAGTTAGTACTAGTGAAGATGCAGTGGCAGATCATGGCACTGGTATTAGATTAGCCAAGGTTCTGCATGGTTCTTTTCATCAAGGCGAAACCGGTCACGGTTTAAAATTCCAGCACCAGCTGGCAACAGTGAGTCACTTCAGAAGAGCAAAACTCCTCACTTTGACGTGGATAATTCTGACGTAGAGTTTGTCAGTGCTGTGACCAATGAAGAGTGTAACTTCTCTCCCCTTGATGTTGATGTTTGTTTAGACTTTAGCAAAAACTTGAAGATTCATTTGGACCGTGCAAGTTTTCCAATTTCTGATTGCAAAGGCCCATTAGGTTCGCCGTGTACAAATGAGAATGTAGAGGCTGATGGAAACTGCTTCTTCAGAGCCATCAGTCAAGCTGTGACTGGTTTATAGACACAGAAGTGGAAATTCAGGTTGCAGCAGCTTGTTTACGATTAGATGTGTACACTTTTATCGATGGTCATGGGTTGAAGTACAGCTCTTGCAAGGAACAATTCTCACATTGTATATATTTATGGATGTATTTGTTTTATATGGAAGCAGTTACCATAATCCAAATTAAAATAAGAATATAATAACAGAAATGCTTTTCCATTTTAAGAACGAAGCTGCATTATTTGACTCATAATTAAAATGGTTAATAAGTCATTCAATCTGCATTTTCATTTTCTTCTTCAAGACTGCTCATTCTTGTACTTAATTCAAATGAAGGAAAACACATTTGAGATTTAATTTTCAAAACATGCACCAGCAAAGAGTTACCAAAATTCAATATGAAAAGTAAAATTCAAAAATGAAAAAGCAATAGCAGAATGCTTTTTCATTTTAAGAACAAAGCTGCATTATTTGACTCATAATTAAAATCATTAATAAATATTCCTATATGCATTTTCATTTTCTTATTCGTGTCCCACCTTTTATGACACAATCAAAAAGAAAACTGAGGGCATTGCTTTTTAATTTTCGTGGTCCTGCCCTGCACAAGAGTTACCACAACTCGAAAACGAAATTGCAATCTCAAAGTAAGCGCGCGGCGCAGGAAAGTGACGTCAGCAGCTCTCCACCTCCGCTGTGGGTATGGCGGTATGACGCCAAGTGTCATTTGCCTCCTGTTATGTGTAAATTCTAATGTTTATGAATTTAATAAAGATATATATATGTATATGTATATATATATATATATGTATATACACATTTTTTTTTTTTTTTTTTAACGATAAGGCTGAAACTAGGGTTAGGGTTAGGCTTAGCTGAAATTAGGGTTAGGGTTTCGGGGTTCCTCAAGTACTAGAAGCCCCAAATTTGGCGTGGGCGCTTCTTGGGGGCTCCTGATGAAAAACCAAGTGGCCCCATATCTGTAGGACAAAGTTGAAATTTCACCCCATAGACTTGTATGGCATTAGGGTTAGCGATAAGTCTTACATGTTACATGTCCAGAGGCTCCTTTCTTTGTTTTCCTCTTCTTTTCTCCTTATGTCCTCAAGGAAGTACAAGATTGGCGCCACCTAGAGGCTACGGGGTGAGCTGGGGAATGCAGAATGGCAGGTGGCGCTTGTGATCAAGAAGATTAGCTGCCACCTGTGGACTCCGAGGGGAGCTCTAGAATTCGCTCATTCAACCGACCAACGAGCCAATCAGCAGCGGCGTCACAGGCCCTCCTCCTTCCTTGTTCTCTCTCTCACTTTGACTTCGGCACTGGACAGCCAGGTTTGTGGAGGGTGGGTTGGAACAAAGTAAGGACGGGGTACCCCATACATTTATGCATGTAGAGTCACTAAGTCTTAAACTCACCAGGTTATATCGCTTATCGCTAACCCCAATGCCATACAAGTCTATGAGGGTCCAAGGTCAACTTTGTCCGAGAGACATGGGGCCACTTTCAGGTTCATCAGGATCCTCCAGGACACACCCACGCCAAATTTGGGGCTTCCAGCCCATGAGGAAACCTGAAACCCTCACTCTAATTCCAGCCTTATTGCTAAACCCTATGCAGTCTATGAAGGTCAAAGCTCAACTTTGTCTGAGAGACATCAAGTGTTTTTTCCATGAATCATTCATCAATGTTAAGAGTTTGCTTTGTGGAGAATTCACAATAAAAATACATTGACACTGTCAAAGATGGACTCAAGCACTATTATTGAACTATACTGTGTTTTTTGAGTGATGTGAAGCTTTTGACAAGCACAGTGCAAAGGAGGCCCATTTGTTTTGTTTTTTTTGAAGGGGGCCCAAAATTCCTGGCGGCGCCCCTGAGCGGGCATCTCCAGCACTAAGGCAGTGGAGCTGCCGGCCACGAGAGAAGAATTAACCAGTCCATTGAAACCATTTGTTTGTTTGTTTGGTCTAGTGCAGGGCTGTTCCTCCATGTTAAGAAGGTCACTGAATGATTTGTCTATATCTGCCATCACTGAACTAAGATAGGGATTAAACAGAATCCCAATGACCTTAGTTATATGGTAAGTTTCACTGGACATTATTCAAACCCTTAACCTCTGAGTTGGACAGATAAGATTGGGTATCATGTTCAATAACCTCTGAATTCTCCAACCCAAACATCAGTCTATTCTTCCATGTTTAATGAACAAACTCAATAGTTTTGTTAATTTATATAAACCACCTCTGAACTGGAGATTACAGTCAGATCATTAGTATTTAATTATTATTGAGTCTATATTCTTAATTATTAATCAAATCTTTTGTTCAATCAATGTATAAAAGTAAAGTCACTTTTTAAATGGAGTCAGATTAAATTAACTATGATGTACTTTACTTTGAAATCCTCATCTTAAAGGTCACCTATTATACTAATTTTCGGGCTTTTGTATTTGAAATCTTGCCCCTCCAGAGCAGCAACGCACAATTTTCCACGCTGAAAGCTTTTTAGATTTGCGTATTTCGCGGCTCGTTTCCTCGTATTCACTGTGTCCCGCTAAAAACGCTCTGTTTCACTTCACTCCACCCCAGCCTTGCCGGTGTACGCCCCCGCCCGGGGTCACACTCTTCGTCGCTGCTGAGCCTCACTTCCTCAGTTTGCCGGTGCGGGAGTGAAAAGGAAACGTCAAACTTTACGAAACAGGCACAATTTAAACACTTAACGTCGTGAAGGCTTCACTCTTTAGCAGCTGTTTAGCGGCTAATCCAGCTTCTTACGGACCCAGCGCGGGCTTAGTTACGGCCGCAAGGCGGACCGAAAGTCCCTGGACGTTTTTTGTGCCTTCCGTGTCCCCGGAAATATATTTTACTTTGTGTACTGACCGTGTTTTTGTTTTGTATTTTTGCGAGACATTTTATTCGGGCTTAGAATGATTTTGTTTCATACTGTTGACATGTATCAAAACACTGTCCGCGCATAGAAAATATGTACGCTGAAACGATCACTTCAGTCATAGAGTCGTTTATTATTAGACAAGAATATCTGCACAACTTACGTCCACACCAAGCACAAAGTAGGAAGAGCTCTGTACAACCCATATTACCATGCTGGCAGCGTGAACATTGCTATAAGGAGTGAAACTTGTGAGTCAAAATCGCTGCCTCTTCAGTTTCGCTGCTAGCGAACACAACACACATAACAAGCAGAGCACGGAGTTAGCGGTGGTGGCTAACAGTTCATCAACACGATTCAGCGGTTGTACGTTGCAAGTAGTCTTAAAACTAATGATGCTTGAGGTCACAATACACTCACAGTCCTCATACATGTTTTCAAATATTGCCGTGGCTGACTATTCTCTCGTCGTCCACCAGGGGGCCGAGTCGAGCCCATCTCACTCCCGTTGCCGACCGGACGAGAGGGGTCTGGCTGCAGACTGGTGTTCCATCACATCCGCATTAGGCTGAACAAACCTCCAATATTTTCTCTGTTCGTTCCACTCCGACGGTTGTGGTCCTTGGTGCTTCAGTAGTCGCTCGGTATTTTTTATTTTGTATTTTTTAATTTCCCTGACACCGAAAATTTTTTTTCTTGGAGCAGCGCATTGTGGAATCACTTCCGGGGCAGAGCGGGGGAGGGCGGAACCAGTCCGAGAGTGTGCCGGAGCTTGGCCATGAAAGGAGATTCGGCACACAATGGTGTCATTCCGTGCCCAGTGTTGAAAAAATCTCAGTGAACAGAGCGTTTAGAAACATGCCCAACAATTTGCAGGGCTCACGTTCAAACGCATGAACGTCATTATTTGACGAAATCGAGATCGTTTGACGAACGGGTTCAACATTGTAACAGTTTTTAAAGCTCAGAAAAGTGGAAAAGCATCATAGGTGCCCTTTAAATCTGCCTCATTGGGCTGCCGTTACAATGGGTGTTGGACCTGCACTTTGTCTGTCAGGTTATAGGCTTATGTAGAACATTTTACCTGTCTGCCAGGCTGTAGACGGACTGGTTTTACGCTTGACCGCAAAATGTGTTTTTAATTTTCTTCAAATTAAACATTATAAATAAATACACAATGACTGGATAGTTGTATCAACCTTATTCACATCTACAAATACACTCAAAAACGTGTATTTCTTTTATTTCAAGGCTATTCAAATGTAGCTTTAAAGTTAAAATATAGCTTCAATAAAAAGGAGACATGAAAACCTTGACATGTATGAGTAAAATTAATCTTAGAGAATATTATATTAATATTTGCAGGTTTTGTATTTAACACAGGCTGTCTCCTGATATTGTACCCTGATATTTAGAGTAAACAGTACTTATATGTCCCTTTCACTGCTTGGGATCATATATGTACCTTTTTGTCCCACAAAAGGGTACATACAGCAACCTTGAGGACCAATAATTAGACAAAGGGGGTACATTAGTGTAGATTGTACCTTGGGGGACAGAAATGGACCTGTACTGTACCCCTATTTCTGAGAGTGTTAGGTGCTCTGAACGGGAACACTGTCTGTGGTGTGGATTTTTAATTGTAAAACCGGGAAGGCATCCGATATCTTCCTCCTCACGTGCAAACACATCCGGTTCCTCATAGAGCATCTGCCGTACAACTTCTTGGTCATGCTCAGAGAGATGGTCCAGATTGACGTTTGGGTGCCATTTTGTTGGTGAGCTGTAAGAAGCTGTTTAGCTTTCTTTTTTGTTACTGCGTTTGCTATCAGTTGAGTATGCCTTAGCGGGTTTTTTCGTTGTGTGGGTTTTTTGTCTCATAAGGAGTTGCTTCTAAGGTTTCGATTCCACCTTTTAAAAAAAAATCCTCAATTTGACCGCTAGATGGCTGTGCTTATCCCAAATATTTTCAACGTAAAATTCAGCAAATTATTATGTCTATGATGAGGTGGATTTTTGACTAAATTATACAGTAGAAATGATGTGAGGTATCATTGGGATAGCATGGGAGCTCTGCTATCATCACGGGAAATCATTTTTGGCCTTTTGGGGGGGACTCCAAAATGGAAAACTTTGTTATTGACATCACAGTATTTTTCCAGTTTTTCAGGTGGGTTATTTCCAAAATTATACAGTAGAAATGGACATGTGAGGCATCATTGTAAAGCATGAGAGCTCAACTTTTATAATGAGTTGACATATTTCACGGGAAATCATTTTTGGCCTTTTGGGGGGGACTCCAAATTTGACGACTTTACCAGTGACATTATGATAGTTTTCATTTTTCAGGTGGATTATTTCAAAAACTATACAGTACACATGGACATGTGCACTGCATAGTTAGTGTATAGTACTGTAAGTTTGGAACCCCACCCCTACTGGGTGTCAGGGAAACACCAATGACCGTTCCTCTCCTACTTTCATCAGTACCTCCCTCCCCTTGCTCCTCATCTTTCTCTTCTAGTCCTCCTCCTCCTCCATCTCCTCCAACTGCAAGGCCAACCAGATAGTGTAATTAATTGATAAAGTGAGTGATTTGTTCAGAATATGTTAACAACACAATAAGCTTTCAATCAAAATAAAGCATTTACTTGACTTGATTGACTTTGCCATTGCCAAGACAAGTGTGGGCTAAGACATAATGCAGCAATTTCAGCCTTTTTCAGCCAGTATTTTGGGCTTGTTTTGAGGGTGCTCGGAGAAATATTGCCTGAGCAATCATAAAAAAAACTGCATCATCCAAAAAAATATTTGATTTTAGGATTGAAATAAGACAACAATATTAATGATTAACAAATTCACTTTAGAAAGGGGACATTGATATGTTTTCCAATGAAATTTACAATGATATCTCACATGTCCATTTCTACTGTGGAATCTGGTAGGAGAAAAGCTCAGCACACCCGTCCACACAGGTACGTAGGAGGAGGTTGCCGACCTTGGATCTCCAAATAATAAGAGAAACTCCAGCTCAACGTGTTGCACTTCACCAATTTAATGTCATGGGACCTTCATCAAGCATGAAAAAGTAACTGTGCTTTGGCAATATATAATGCGATCGGTGTGCAGGATGACCAATCATGGATCTGGCAGACTTAATCACTGGATGAGCATCACCTGTCTGAGAAGAATAGAAAGGATACATTAGAATGAAAAATACAGTGATGTCAATGGCAAAGTTGTCAACTTTGGAGTCCCCCCAAAAGGCCAAAAATGATTTTCCATAAAATATGTTGATGTGATAGTAGAGCTCCTATGCTTTACAATGACATCTCACATGTACATTTCTACTATATAGTTTTTGAAATAATCCACCTGAAAAAATTAAAACTATCATATTGTTAATGGCAAAGTTGTCTACTTTGGAGTCCCCCCCAAAAGGCCAACAATGACTTCCTGTGAAATATGTCAACTGACTGTGATAGTAGAGTTTCCATGCTTTTCAAATGATACCTCACATGTCCATTTTTACTGTATAATTTTGGGAAAAAAAAAACATCCACCTCAACATAGACATAATGATTTGCTGAGTTTTATAGTTTGAAAAGTGTTGGGATAAGCACAGCCATCGAGCGGTCAAATTGCGGATTTTCTTTCTTTTTTTTTAAGTTGGAATCGAAACCTAAGAAGCAACGCGGAAGCACCGTGGCGAATGTGGTGCCAACTTCAGCGTCGTCTTGTTTCTGTTGTGTGGATTCATTTGGGTGGTTGATTTGTGCTTTATGTGTTTGCTGCTGCAGTGACACCATTATGCCTCTAGATGGGGACACAGACCGTGTGATGAATATCAGTTGATGATTGATCACAATCCTCCTTTGGTCTGAGATGGAGGGGCACTGTGCGTATTCTGTTGCTTGATGTATGCTTGTAACTGGTGTATTGTCAGTCACATTTGAATCTTTGTTTTGTTTTGTTTGTTCCTCTAGACTCATGTGTTTGAATGAGTGTTCAAGTGTACAGCTATGTACAGTTGCGTGCAGCTGTTTTCTTGCATACATATTTTAATTCAGCTCAGAAAAAGGGAGAATGAAGTTCTTTAAGAGTAAGGGAGCACAGAAATCACTCCTGCTGCTTCTTAGAAACCTCTCAACTCAGCGAGAAAAGCCTGTGACGGAAAAAAAAAGAATAAGAAATCTCAGTGTTTGAATGAGTTTTCATGTTAAAATCTGGATGCAGGGGTGTACTTACATAGATGCCTTAATTCAGCTGAGGAACATCATAGAAAAGGTTTTCCAGTTGTTTTCAAAGCAGAATGGCTTTCAAGTTGTTCAAAATCAATGCTACTCCTTTAATAACACTCAACGGCATTAGAAAAGACATGCGTATGAAGGTGTTTTCTTGTACAAGAGCCAAAACTCTGCTCGTGAACACAAGAACAGATGTTTTCCAGCAGTTTTGCAACACATAATGAATGGAATCTGAAAGAACAGCAGGAAGGACAAGAAGGGCACCAATCGGTGAGTGGCGAGGGTACTCCGGGATTTGCATAATTCAAGAAAGGGAGAAGCTAAATGGGACAGAAGGAGGAGGAGAGACGGCCGGTGGCCGTAACACACTGCTGATGCCTGCAGAGTGCACAGTTCAGCGAGAGAAGCACTTTGCTTCAATAAGAAAAAATTACGTCCCACAGTGTTGAATGACTTTTCATGTTAAAGTTTAATTGCATGTGTGTCCTTATGGGGGAGCCTAAAGTGTACTCAGGGGGAAGGGGAGAGATGTTTCCTAGCTGTATTTCAGCAGAGAATGAAACTTGCACCGTTTATGCTGGCAATGCGCCCAGCTCAGCGAGGGAAGCACAATGCAGCAATGAAAAAAAAAAGACATCTCACTGTTCAATGAGTTTTCATGTTAAAGTCTGAATGCAGGTGTTTTCTTGCACAAATTCCTGGATGCATGAATTCAGTGCCCTGACCCCCCAACCCCCCTCCACACACACACACACACACACACACACACACACACACACACACACACACACAGATTATATTAGTGAACTTTTGAAATTTTTAATTTTTGCAATCTTTTTTTTATTTTTATTTTTTAATAAAAGTATTCCAATCCAGTCATTGATGAAACAAAATCTCTGCTTTGTGCGTTTGCTGATGTGCAGTGACACCACTATGCCTATAGATGGGGACACAGACCGTGTGATGAATATCAGTTGATGATTGATCACAGTCCTCTGTTGGTCTGACATGGAGGGGCACTGAGCTTGATGTAAAGAGAGGGGGTAGAAAGTTTTCTTTTAAAAGAAAGTCGGTGGTTGAAAGTTTTATTTTGGAAAGGTTATTTTTATGAGGTTGTTGTTTGCAGAGTGGTTTCATTTGTGTTGGAGATTGTATTTGAACTTTTTCTGTTGGTGGCTCACTTTAAGGTACACAGTAAAAAAAAAAAATGCAGTGTGTTTCAGAGTTAACCTATTTTAACCTAGATAGAGGAAAAGCTCATATTTTAATCGGGCCATTTTGTCTGAATTAGAACTTTACTTGCTAACTTAAATATGTTTTATTTGATCGTAAGCCTGACCTTTTTTTTTTTTAATTGTCTTTTTGTTTTTATGTTCTCAAGATTTGTCACCTGTGCTGTGCCTCTTGTGGAATAAAAGCAATTAAATGCACTGAGTGAATTTCTTCAGTCTGATTTGTGGAGCCCCTTCCCTTTCAAGTGTGGGAAAGCGTATGCAGTGGTGAATACTTGACCATGTCACTGTTGCCGCAAGTGCCACTGCGTGTTACTACCCGTGAAATCTGCCATGGCTTCTAGGGGTGCCATCAGAGATGTCACGGCTCAGGTCAGGGCAGATGCTGCTGTTCGTTTCCGACGTGGCAGATGCTTTTTTGTTGTTTGGTAGATCTGTCACTGCCTGTGCCGCTACCTGTGACCAGTGTTGGTCAAATTAGTTTGAAATAGTAATATCTATTACTGATTGCTCCTCCTAGATAAGTCAAAATGCTCGCAACAGGAAACTACACGTAAGAAACTTCAAAATGAAATCATGCCGCCTGGAAGAAGGCTTTTTTCTATATTTAATTTAAAAAAACAAAAACATTGACATGAAAATGACCAATTTCTTGCTAAATAGGTTTCTTTAGACTGTTCTTTATTATTATTATTATTATTATTATTATTATTATTGTTATTATTATTATTATTATTATTATTAATAATAATAACAACACAAACATAATTTCATTAGGCCAGATCAACTGTCAAAATGGGTTTAAAATAGAAGGCATGTGTGGAGGAGAGGAATTGTGGAAAACATAATAATATTCAGTTCTCTTCCAGTTCTTATTTTCATTCAGTTGTTCTCTCAATTGCCTGCGCAGAGAATGGAAGGTGAGAACGACAACCAATACTAACTAGTCAATTTGATGTTGTATAAACAACTAGGCTACATGAAAGAAAATAGTGAAACAAACTTTATTCAATGTTTAAATAATTAGCGACATCAACTTTAAATTCTAGTTTCAACATTGATGTGATGTTGTGCTGGTGATGGTGTGCTGATGTGATGGGGGAGGGGTGCTAGTAATCATCACTGCTGTTCTTCACAGGTTCAAATCAGATGTTCTCTGATGTTGCCTCACTGTTGGCCTGTGCTGGTCCTGAATGTGTGTTCTGTCAAAGATGCAATTTATTTTGTTATAAACAATGAAGGTATGGAGTACAGTTGAATGTATTTGTAACCCGGGGGGTTAATTATAATGGAGGTTCAACAATCGTCCCTTGTTTGAAGTGTTGAAAATGGTTTGTTTATGTTATTTATTGTTCTGTTTATTTTGCGTTGTCTCGGCTGCGGTGGCTAGCGATGGAAATCGCGGAGATGGCGTCGACGAGGGGAGGGGAGGGGGAGAGGGAGGGAGTTGAGGGATGGAGTGGTCGAAATCTCGGAGTTAGTCTCCGTCTCGCTGGTCACAAGTGCTGCCATCGCGAGGTGAACTAAAAAAATTGCAAAGTCAGCTATTGGTTTGTTGAAAGAAAACAACCCTCTTTATTTTCATTATTATTTCTTATTATTCAAATATTTATTTTATGTTGAATAGTTGTTATTATTATCATTTATGATCATAATTATCATTTTTTATTTTATTTTATTTTATTTGCACCATAAAACAGAGGCAATGCATAGATTTAAAAAAATGTACACCGAAAGTGGTAAGAGGTAAATACCATATAATAAAGACAAAAAGAGTATAAAGTTAAGACTCAAAGTGAAAGTGAAATCATTAAGTTGAAGATATAGAGTCTTTACGTATAAGATAGGACTTCAGTCTAGACTTAAAATTAAATAAGGATGTAGATGTTTTCGCTTAATTAAACTGTGAATTCCAAAATAATGAACCAGTCAATAAAAGAAATTTTACTTTGTGCTGTATGGCAAGAGGGCATTGTTGACAATAGTTTGCTCCTTTTATTACTCAAGTGTGTTTGTTTATCAATCAAGGGTTTCACATTCAAGGGTTGAGTGAGCTTAGAGTGGGAATACATATTGTGTTAGTAATTTAGTTATACTGTTGGGTGTTGACAAATTAATGCATTTTACTAATCGCATGAATCTATTTTTCAGAGAAATTTGTGGTGGCCTGCTTCTGCAAGAACTGCAAGCAAAAAAGAAGAAGTCACTACCATTGCCCATTATGTGATTTTCGAGAATTTTCACGGGCAGCTGTATTTGGAAATCATTTAAAATCCATACATGGTAGGTGTTCTGATGTGGCATCAGCAAACATTTAATGTTGATTTTAAAAAACATCTCCAAATTTTAAAAAATTCTCAAAAATGAGAGGGAGGTTTTTCTTTTAAAATTAAGTCAGCAGTTGGATGGACAAGCAGGGAGGGAAGATCTTTATATAGTGACAGTGTGTAAGAGTAAAACCAAGCAATTGTGATTGCTGCATGCAAAGTAAATAATGAAATACAAATAATTTCATTAATTTTACAAAGCACTAAAATAGAAAAAAAACTGACTACAACTGGTACCTCTCAATGAAGCTACAAACAGACATTTTATTATCAGATGTTTTATTGAAGTAGTCAGGCATGAGCCATCTGAATATCTCTATTAAATGTGTTGGTATACGACTCCCTCCCAAAACATGTGGTCATATAGGCAGCAAAGGTTGTTTCAAAGTAACAGGTAATTATTCGTGTGAGCCAGTAGGCAACAGGTCTTACCAAAATGCTCCATATTTTCAGTACCATTATAAAACAACACGCTACTTCATAAAGGGAAAATGTTTTGTCGTGTCATGTCATGCCATGTCATGTCGTGCTAATAATTTTTTTTTAGGTAGTTCTGATTTTGGGGTACATGTTTTAGTCATAAAATTACCTTGATTGTATAGCCTATATTGTCATGTTATCCTAATGTTTACTGCATTTTCACAATGTCTATCTCCTGCAGGTATGGAATCACAGAAGAGAAAAGGTAATATATGGCCCTAATTAACAGTGTTGGAATGTTGTTTTTTTATTCTCAAGAACTTTCAAAACAGGTCTTGAATGTTACAGCATGCCATTTCGTGTCCCTGTTCTGCCAGTTGTGATAAATAATCAAATTCCTTCCCCTAAAATTGTTGAATCCCTATCAGTGAAATTAGAGTGTCTGGTGGTGAAGAGTGTTGTGTTTTCACCTGCAATGTTATAAGTTTCATTTCCCATTGTGTAGCAAAATGTGTCTCTGTAGCCCATAATCCTCTCCTACAGAACCACCCATCTGCTACAGTATCTGTGCAGGGCAGAAGCACTATACTTTGAGTATGGCTATAAATAATTGTTTACGTGTTCATTTTTTGTGTTTTTCTCTTATTTTGCAAAGAATCCGAGCACTACAAAAAGAAAAGCAGAGAACATTTCAGATGAGTCAACAGGAGAAACGCAGCTTGTGAAGTCCAGGCATAGACATTTTCCTTGCCCACACTGTCCAGCTGTTTTAAGTGCCCAGAAGAATCTGAAACGCCACATTAAAGATGTCCACAACATTGACTACACACCCATGGTGTGTGTTCATGTCAGAAATGGTATTTATGTCACACCCAAGTATGACCATAGCCCTGTGTTCCCCATCCATGTCATTAAATCCATAGACATTTTCCTTGCCCACACTGTCCAGCTGTTTTAAGTGCCCAGAAGAATCTGAAACGCCACATTAAAGATGTCCACAACATTGACTACACACCCATGGTGTGTGTTCATGTCAGAAATGGTATTTATGTCACACCCAAGTATGACCATAGCCCTGTGTTCCCCATCCATGTCATTAAATCCACAACTTCACAGAAAATGGATTGCAAGGTACCCAAGTGCAGAAGATTTATGCAAATAGCATGGTCGTCTGGAAACCCAGGAAAAGAATGTGCACATCTGGAGAGGACATCAAAAGCCAAACCATACATCAAGCCTGCAGTCCTCACAAGTGGATCACTACAGGACATGATGAGCAAAGGGCTGATGTCATCTGAATGGGGCCAAATGTGACAAACTGAACACGGCTGCAGTACAGTGTGGCATTGACAGTGTTTTCCCAGTTTTTGTGGAAGATGGGGAACAATCAAAACGTTGGCACTTCTTTTCTATATTCACCAATGAAAGTGACAACTGGTGTTACTTTGGGCCGACTAGGGTGACATTTGATTCTGTGGCTGGGCAGTGGAACTGTCAATGTCGGGGAAGTGGACAATCTCATCGCTGCGTCCATCGCATGATGGGAATGTGGTGGATTTTCCAGGAGTTGCCAGGCACCCTAGCAGCCACCTCTGACATCCAAGTGCATGACATTGATGACTTGGAAAGTCACATGCTAGAAAGCAGCGTTACCTGTGAGTCACAGAACTTGAATGGCCGGAAAATATGTGCAATGACAGACTACTTAAAAGCACAAAAGCGCATCCCATGCCTGCAAGAAATACCAGTGCATCTCAGGACAAAGGAGGAACAACCACCATCATGTCTTGAACCTTCAGAGAACACCTGCCCCTACTGTCCAGGGCCCACCCCTCCCATACTTAATCCATCCTGAATAGCAACCACCCAGGCTATGGTGTATGGAATTAATTATGTAAAAAAAGGTCAGTCAATTTAAAAAAAGAAATTCAATAGTTAAGCATGTTTAACCACATCATGATATAACAATATTTGGTAAAGAATGGAAGACTTTGTGTCCATGTAAAAATAATACCTGATTAACATTCATTTATTGTTAAAAAAAAAAAACTTGATACAAAAATTGATACAATTATTTCTATCGACAGGTGTCTCTGTCGCTACAAAAGAGTGCCCAGTTTGTAAAAATGTTGTGAGGTTCCAAGAATATTCATCCGGATTCCACAACTTTAACAACCGTGTGTTTCTAACACTGCCACTGTGTGAGCTTCTGCTGTCCGGTTTGGCGGTAAGGCAGCCAGAAATCCTTTGTGTAATACAGTTGCCCGTATACATAAACACTAACTGAAAACTTCAATGTGTTTACAGAACAAGACAACCAGTGGACGCATGTTGGACATTCTGTCATTCTTCAATGGCAACCACTACCACCATCAGCTAGTGAGGAGAGCCTTCCACCATTTTTTGTCCCTAACTAGTTTCAAATATGACTACTATTGTTACCAGTGTGGATACCACCCAGCTGTGGTGATTGGAGATGCAAATTGGAAACTGGCCTTTGATGTCCCATGTAAGCATATGTGATAACTTAAACACACAACCCGTGCCCATATGAAATTTTTAATCATAACTTCCTTCTGAATGTTGTTGCTTTGGAATACTTTGCCTCTTTGTTAGAATAACATACTGATAGCAGTGAATGTGCTCTTTTTTTGAAAAGTTGTGTGATTTTCATGCCTTTGCAATCAATTTAAAAATTTTACTTGCAGTTGGGACATTTAAACGGACTTCTTCGTGCTGTAGATGATAAAAAATGGAGAATAGAGCAAAAATTATGCCAACCATAAACCTTTGTAAATGGTTGCTATATAAATATTTTTTTTTGAAAATAAAATAAATCAATAATAATGATAATAATAATATTAATAATAACATTTTTTTCACAAATAGGATCGTCTCTAACAAATCCATATTGTACATCTGTTGGCCACTCCACTTTGGCACCATGGATGGGAGAAAACACCAGAGTGGGAAATATTCTCCCTAAAACCGAGGTCAAGAAAGCTCTAAAAAAAAAAGGACAGATGAGATCAAGCATCACAATAAAAAATTAAATGAGGACATCATACTTGAGATCATTGACTCTAAAAAGGTATGCAAAGTACTGTGCAAAGTTTGTTACTTTAACTATAATCCTCCATGCAGTGTTGCCAGTCCTCACAATATTTTTTTTCTGGGTGTTAAGTACAAGATGCTGATGTGATGAGTGCTTCATATCATGTAAATGGCTCTTTTTCAGCCTCAGAAAAAAGATCTCCAGGACGCTTGTTACACCGTGGGTGTGTCTTCTGAGGGGTCAATTGCCGATATGATGAACAGGCTTCAGGAGCTTTTAAACTTTAAGGATGTGTACCCCAAGCTTTTTGTGAAGCTACAGAAAGCCGGCGGTGAGTCATCATTTGTTTTGTGAATTTCCTGTTTTGTTGTTACCTTCGAATAATATTAATGTAGTCTTCCATGTTGTTGTTTTTTTTCTTCAGGTGGTGTCCTTCATTTTTCCTGCGTGCATGGTGTTGTCTATTATTTGAACTTTCTCTTCTGGACGGAGTCGGCAAGAGACCACACAGACGGGCTGCTAAGCTTCAAGCAATTTCCCACTTGTTACATTTCCGATGTAGCTGGACAGGTTGCTCGGCACACCAATAATCGCACAAAACAGTTATCCTTCCAACCACATGATGGAAGACTGTGTGCCCCAACAACTGAAAATATCAAACTGGCAGCCAAGAAAGAACTAAAAGTTGATTTGGAGTGGATAAATAACCTGAGGTCCCCATTCCCACTCCTGCCAGAAAGGGACATAACGTCAGGGATACATCCGATAACGAGAACTCATGACAGATACTCCCTGTATGACAGGTTTCATCAGAAAAATCAGAAACGTCCAGAAGAAAAAATGAGAAGCCTCAACATATGTCCCACCCTCAGAGCGGAAGTTAACTCTTCTGTTGCAGAGCAGTTAAATCGAGAACTTGCGTCTGTGAAATACTCTTTGTGCCAGACGAAAGAGGCACACTTTAAGCAGACGGTGAGGGTGCTGATTGACATGCACAATGAAAAAATTAACAGGGCTTTCAAGGCCGAAATGGACGCATTGTGTAATACACAATTGTGTATTGGCCTGTATGGGATGCTGGGTCTCCAGTCTGCTGGTAAGTTTGGTCAGTATATGATGTTACAGAGTAATTGTCAATAATATTAAAGTAGACAGAGTGATAAAATGTTAAGAATGTACAACTGTCT
Organism: Nelusetta ayraudi; assembly: GCF_046127955.1. Taxonomy (NCBI): domain Eukaryota; kingdom Metazoa; phylum Chordata; class Actinopteri; order Tetraodontiformes; family Monacanthidae; genus Nelusetta; species Nelusetta ayraudi. Next base: position 8,043,359 of record NW_027466100.1, read on the forward strand.
GTTATCCTGTTGGTGTGACCCAAAAAGGGGTGAACATATACGTATGTATGACAATGTAAATCATTTTTTTCAGGAGTTATTTCTCCCCTAACCCCCCATTTTTTTTATTTTTTTTTATTTTTAGGAGAGAGCATACAGTCTGCCCAAGTTGGACCGACCTGGGAACACAGTGTAACATCATTTGTTGCACAATCTTATGCTGTTGGGGAAAACGATAAGGTAATCACACTCTGTGTAGTTTTCCTTTGGTCCAAAGTGAAGCCATAAGTTATAGGTGATTACAGTTCCCATTCCATGTGTTTATGTGTTTATGTGTTTATGAAGGCAAAACTGAAGGAACTTTTCAGTGGGTCTCGGGATGAACATCAAATCCTGGCCAGTTGTACTCGGCGATTCCCACTGACTACAAAGGACCTTCGGAGTGTTTGCCCACCGGAGTTGTTGGGACAGTCTTCACTGCGTATGCCATGGCTGACTGATGATGTAAGAGAAGATACATTTTACTGGTGAAATGAAATGAGTTGTTATGACATTTACTGCAGTGTCTGCATTTTTATTTCTTTATCAGAAATTCAGATATGTTTTTTAACACGTATATTGAATTACAGGCGGTAAACTATCGAGTAGCACAGCTGGCTCGAGAGCACATGGTAATACATTTTAATTTCCTACTTGCCTATATGTTTTTAACGTCTGAACAAATTTTACTTAAACATTGATGTGATGTTTTCTTTTTTAGTGTGGTTCTTTGGGTCAGTTTGACTACATTTTATGGCACCGTGAATGGCAGAAGAGTGGAGCTGTCAGTGATGCTCTTTTGAAACACATTCCCGTAGGTCCTTTTTTCATGAAAGGAGAATTTTTGTCGAAACAACAAAACACTTCTGCTACGAAGATTGATTGTTTTGTCAAACCTCATGTTATTGGCGTGCTACAGGTCGCAGACAAGATTTTCCTGCCAAGAATTGTGGGTCATTCTACACAAGAGACAGGCAACCATTTCATTCTTTGGGTGAGCCACCAAAACTTTCAAGCTTTCATTTAATTGTTTCACTTTAATAGAATTGGAAAGGTAAATATTTCTGTGTGACAGTTTGGCTCAAACGCTTTTGTTCTTCAACCTTAAATGATGCTGGAATATCTAAAGCCATAATCTATAGAATGACCTACATATAAACTCATGCAAGTTGAGCTAGAAAAATCAGTTAAACATTTGTATATGTACAGCAGTGATAACACATTTATTGTCTTAAAGGTGTTTGACTTCATCATAAAAGAAATCCGAATTTACGATTCCCTGGTGATTTACACAAGGATTGAAGACAGTGACATGGACCTTCTCAGGTAAAGGGGGAAGTAGCATTTCATTTAAAATGTCAAATTTATTAGAAAGGGAATTTAACTGTATGGTAACCCTAAACGATGGCCACCTTCTTCCTTTGTAGACATGTCTTCAGATTCTCTGGTGGACTCCAAGGCTGGAGTTTAAAGTTTCCTCCACAGTGGAAGCAGCAGGACTCCGTCAACTGTGGTGTTTTTGTGTGTTCTGTGAGTTTCCTACTATGTTCGGTTCAGTGCATGTGTGGTCTATAGGTTCATAAATGTAATTTATTTTCTTTCAAAACAGGCGGCTGAAAATGAGGTTACAGATGTCAAGGCGACTTGAATCCTTGACCTTGAATCAGTGCAGGACTCTGCGACTGCACCATGCAACCCAGATGATCAAAAACCTGAATACTGAGGTGAGACTAATTGATGAATTAATATGTCAAAAATCTATACTGGTAACAAAAAAATTGTTACAGCATAGGTCTTGTTATACAGGACTTCCCACCGACTAAAGAAGACCAGTTAAAGGTCGAAAAAAAAAGAAGCAAGGCTGCAGGAAGCGGATGCCAAACAAGAAGACTCCAGCAGCCATTGCTTGGCATGGAAAATAAAATCATGTTTGTTCCAGCGAGCAACTGGGACAACCAGGTGTGTAGATAAAAAAGACAGCTTATCTGTAGTTCATTTGCATGGTATAGCTTTACTTAGTCGACATAGCATAGCACAGTTGTCTAGATCATTTTGTCTTAAGTCAAATGAAATGGATAAACTTGATTGTGCATCTTGTCTTGTAGACTATTGTTAAAGCTTTCCCACTTTTGTTTTCCACCAGTGTTTTCCATGAAGACGTCAAGACATTTGCATGGGTTCAATGCAGTGTTTGCAAATATTGGCTGCATTTCCAGTGTGCTGGTGTTCAGGGTGACTGGACATCAAAGGATTTCTTTTGCGGATGCCATGTAATCCAAGATGTGTAAGAATAATGTCATATCAGAGCCATGGCCGCCACTGAAGTCAACATTATTACTGTATTAGTTTGACAAAGAGCATTAGGGAGGAATTTACCTTAATGTGTCAAGTCATTTTCAGTTCCTTTACATTAAATATTAGAGATAGAATATATTTCATTTCATTATGGGTCCACAGCAGTAGGAATTCCTGTGGATAACATAAACAATTGCCAAATTAAATAACCCGGTAATCAATGATTACTTACTTTTGTAACACATAGAAAGCTATTTGCACAAGAGATTCTTAGCTCTTGAACACATGTTACCCAATCATCAATCAAGACATCATGCTAGTTATATGTACATATTGTTGTCAATTACCAATTACATACATTGGGTTATTTAAAGTGTATTATTTCAAAGCAACATTTTAAATTTTGGCAATGTTTTGTTTAAAACAGAGACAACATCCTGCAGTCAATTAAAGTAGGCGACATTCTGCCAGATGAAGAGATAAAGGTAATGACATATCAGGCCTACTGTGAACCTTTCTTCAATGAGCTGTACTATGTTTTGTCTCATAAATGTCATTCCCTGATTGCAGCAGGTGAAAACCTAATCTAACTGTAAATATGCATCTGAAGTTCTACAGGATTTAGAGATAAACTTGCTGAGTGGGCAGGTTCTCTCCAACAGAATGTATCTGTGGAGACACAGGGGGTTTGACCCTGCCATTAAGAAACAATACAGTGAAAATTTCACTGTATTCAACAACCTGAAGGTTAGTGGTGTTGTCTGTTATTATTGTCTTATTGCACTTTTTGTTATTGTTATTCTTATTTCTTTATTTATTTGGCTAAAATCAAACATTGTAATTAAGGACGGCACAATATCACACAATATTTCAACAGCAAAGATGCACACGCATTGCAAAGGTTTTTTACACCCTGGGAAGGGAGATAAATTACAGTTGTTATATAGACTATTTGTGACTTTGAAAACACATCTGTTAGCTGACACAAGTAATTACTTTTTATAAGTGTATATTTTTATTGACTTTCAGAAAATCAATAACAGATACAATTTATTCAGAACAAAAACATGGATAAAGGTGGATGAAAAATAACAGAGCACAGGGTTCCTGAAGACAGTTTTGGGGGTTATAAAGTGTTTAAAGAATTTGAAACTATTACAGGCTAGTTACATGACTGAAATGATGCATTCAGTGACTTTAGGTGGGGGGAGTGAATATATCATCTCACAATTTGTCGGTGTCTGACCACCATGCCAAATATAGATGGATGTTCATGTTTCTTTACTTGTTACCCAGACAGAGCAGATGAGCCAGCGCTTAGAGAAACTTCTATCCATGCCTGGAACAGTATCTGAGAAGCAGCTGTTTGTCACTGATGTCCTCTTGCCAGAGGTGAGCTAATGAGGTTATGCAAATAATTCTAAATTTCAACAAGACTTCATGTTTAAAGCAAAAGTTAGTGAATGACGAATGCCATATGCCTGTAAAAGCGTTTGTAAATTGACTTTTTTGAATTTTGAGAATACAATTCTGAGAAACACTACAACTACAACAAAGTAAAGCATGATTTAAAGTTTCAAGTCCCACTGCAAAATGAATTTATAAAAGACTGATGTATTCAAAATGGTTATTGTTGTTATTATTTTACACACTTGTTGCAAATATTGATATTCCTTTTTTGGGTTTTTAGGTTTTGATTCAGTGGTTGCAACTCAACAGCAACATGTGTCGCTATCGTGCTGAATCTATTCTTCTGAAGAGCACATCTGCGAAGGGGGAGAAAAGGTACCCAACATTATTTGCATTGTGGGCGTACTCCCAAATATGTGACATTATCTAATCCATTATGCCACTTGTGGCAAATAGTGGTTTTGCACCAGTCCATTTACACATGTTTTTGGTTTTTTTTCCAGTGTGGAAGAGCAGACAGAGAATGCAGAAGAGGTAATTGCTGCTACTATTACTGCACTTAACAGTATAAGCGCTCAGAAAGTGATATTGCTTGTTAGTATGAAACATAATAATAATTTTGTATAACAGCTTTTATTATAAAAGTATATACTTTCATAGCACACTTAACTTGCTTAACTTGCTCAATGGTGACACCTAATGGCAGAAATCGTTATGGCAATACACAATTCCAGACTTCAGAACATTATGAATGTTAAATTATGCCATCTGAAGCCTGGACATCTGTATATTTTTTTCAAGATCAGTTCTTTCCTGTGAAAAAATAACAGTGGAGCTGAATAAAAACCTGGCAGATTAAGTCGATCCATCTATCTTGTTCTGGTTTTCTGGAAGAAGATTGTAGTGGTGTCTTATTGGAAATCAAGAGATCCCTCACCACCTCCTAGGTCCACCTGAGGGATTCCAAAAAATACCATTAACCTTATAAAACCCATATAACCTTTCCATAAGATGTATGTTTGTGTCATCATAAGACAATGCAGCATCACTTCACTATACTGTGGCATTGGTAGGCAACTAAATTAAGGGTAGTGATCAAGCTCCAACAAATGTCATTCAATCACATACCCATTACTTATTTCTGTGAATGAACATTTGATTTTAGGTTGCTCAATATACTGTACCAAAGACAGAATTCTTACTTACGAAATATGAAAGATTTGTTATTGGTGTACAGTAATTCCTTTCTAAATGTTAAGCAATAGCTGGAAATTACATCAATATAATACCTGGACCATGTTTTCATCTTTACTGCAGGAAAGTGTCCTTATAAGGCATGCCATTGCTGCAGCTGACTGGTGCCGCCGGACAAAGTTTGAGGGTGCACTTGAACTCCCTGCTGTCCTCCACATGGACAGCCAAACGAAAAAAGAGCTGCTCGTGGAACTAAAATCCTGGGAGAGTGGATATGAGGAATGTTCATCAGCTGAAATGCTTATGTTTGAATTCGAAAAAAAGGAAGACTTTGAATTATTCAACAAACATGTTGTTGACCAAATGCACCTCAAGGTGTTTTCGAAATTTGAGGAGGAGTGATGTTTATTAAAAAGACTTCCAATCTCTTTTGTGTCATTGTGTTTCAAAGGTGGAAATATACTTACTTCAGGGTTATAAAGACGGCATAGTTCATCACCTAGAAATGTCAACTCATTACACAAATTAAAATTTTATGTTAAGGGTTAGGTTCCTCAAAATTATGAAACACTGATGGCAGGCAACAGTGAGAAAATGATGTAAAAATGTCAGAGAGGGAGAGAGAGAGAGAGAGAAAGAGAGAGAGAGAGAGAGGCTGGAGTTAAACTCAATCGATCTATTAATCAATTATCTAACATTATTTAAAGGACATTTTTGCTTCCAAGCAATCAGATTCTTTGTAAAATAAATAAATAAATAAAAATAAGATGGTCAGTGGTTTGTAAAATCCCTATAACATTTACAGTGTCACCTCCAGCGAACAGCGGCACAAATAACAGCATCTCCAGCGACACCAAGCGGCGACACTTCAGGCAGTCGCAACAAGTGCTGCGACTGTTGGCAACACCGAGCTGCGAAAGCAGTCGCAGCAAGTTTTTTTTCTATTGAAATGATGACATTACAAACTCTAAAAGGGGATAATAAACACTGATAAAAATTAATACATCATATAAGTAAATAGAAAACGTGGATTTTGTAAAGGAAACAAAATGAATATTATACATAAATATTAAAATAAAGTACAGTAATAATAAGAGGTCCATATAAAGTAAAATAATTAGTGAATAGGGCACTTAAATTCACATAATGGAGAATAAGGACTGGTATTTTAAATTAAAATAACACATAGTGCGCAACAGTCGGAGCAAATGCCGCGACTGCGAGCGACACCGAGCAGCAACACTTCCGGCAGTCGCAGCAATTTTTTTTTTCTATTGAAATTATGACATTACAAACTCAAAAAGAGGATAATAAACACAGATCCGATGAAGTACATCATATGAGTAAATGAAAACGTGGATATTGTAAAGAAAACAAAATAAATATAATTAAGAGGTGCATATAAAGTAAAAGAATAAGTGAATACGGCACTTAAATGCACATAAAGGAGCATAAGTACTGGTATTTTAAATTAAAATAACAAATAGCAAGCAACGGTCGCAGCAAATGCCACAAATGCCGCGACTGCTAGCGACACCGAGCATCGACACTTCTGGCACCAAGCGGTGACACTTCCGGCAGTCGCAGCGAATGCCGCAGCAGTCGCGGAACGGGTGCCACTGCCACAAATCGAGCCTGCTGTCTCTCCTAACTCGGCAAAGTTATGTACCGACAAAGTTTCGTTGGGGGGGTATGACTGGCTTCACGCGGGCCGGACAGAGACACGCAGCAGGTTTGTCCATGTCTGTGTTAACTGCACGTTTTTCTCCTCAATGCCCCTACACAAAAATGGACGCCGCCTATTTTATGATAAAGTTTTGTTTCGTTGTTTATTAGCATGCTAAATTAATTGTTAGTAAAGCTTATGTCTAACTAGGTTGACTGTGACGAAGCCTTTTCCTGGAATCCAGCGGTTCACTTGAACCATGTAATGGAAAATAAGTATTCTTGGCCTCCCGTGTAATCTGTTAGTTTCACTGTATAACCTTCTGGAGACATTCTCCTCGTGGCCCGCCAGGGTGAGGTATTTGTTGTTTTGTCTCCTCTCATCCTCCCCTCCTTCTTCCTTATCTCGTCCCCTGCGGGTCCACTGTATAAAAGACCTTCTTCTTCCTTCTCTCTTTGCACTTGCACTGGCATTCATTCGAGCTGTTGCACCTGTTGCATCTGTTCTGTTGGTTGTACTTTGTTTGTGCCTCGGATATCCGATCATTTATTTCATGTTCATTAAATTACTTATTTACTCAGCATTTCTGCATCGGTAGCTTTGCTCTTTTCCACAACAGTTTGGTGTCACGAACAGGATAGCTGGAGACCCGTCAGTGAAACTCTGGGACGTCGAGGGCCGCGGACCAGGAACAGAGGAAACTCCTCGTTCCCCCTCTACCTCGAACCAAGCATTCAGAGACAAGAGGATCGGCGTCTAAGAGTGGATCTGATCGGCTTCACGTCTATCCAACGAACCTGGAGAGAAAGTGCTAATCTGGAGATCGGGTGAGAAGTAATTGTTCTTTTTCCAGACATAACAGTGACCAAGGTGTTTTTTCTTGTCGTCCACGAACGGTTCCAGTCCAGGACGGAACGCATGCGTTAGTCGTTTCTGTGTGGGTAGGCGGTGATTGTGAATCACTGCAGTCCCAGTACAGAGTGTGCGTTGGCCAGGCCTGTCCCGCTCACCAGATATCCAAGAAGGTTGGTGAGGGCTGAGCGGGCAAAACCTTTGGTGACTAAGTACCAAAATAAGTTTCAACACTTTCTTACAAATTTTTTTTTACGTCTGCCTTAACGATTTTCAAGTTTTTTTTATGTGAATATTTTAACATTGAACATGTTAACTGAGCAGTCAATGTAAAATCCCTTCATTGTTGCTCTGACCTCTTCATCATTTGTGACCTCTTCATCATTGGTGATCTCTACATGATTTGTGACCTCTTCATCATTTGTGACCTCTTCATCATTGGTGATCTGTACATCATTTGTGACCTCTACATGTACATCAGACACAGTATGGCTGTCACATGGTTCCTGAATCACTAGAAAACTGTCTTCTTCCAAGATCTCTGACACCAAAATCACGTGTGTGTGTGTGTGGGTGTGTGTGTGACTTACTTACCTTTTGTTTGGTAGCCATGCTCTTACCTGATTTGAAGAAACTAAAAATGGTTGGGACAGCTGTTGAAGTTAGGCACTTTCTCTCACCACGCAAAATGAAAGATTTCTCCTCAAAGTGAAGAGCACACAGCCTGGAGTTGTCATTGGGTGTCCAGTTTTTTCTTCTCACATTTTCCACCCATTTGTGCAACCTTTTTCTGTCCCCAAAGGGAAAGCTGTAAAAAGCAAAACATTCCCCAAATTTTTTTTGTGTAATTTTACTTAAAATTGGGTATGCAAACATATTTAACTCATTTAAGCTTGAACACAATGCAGACAGTTGTGCAGAAAGTTTAGTGTTAGCTAAAATATCGGGCACACAGACGTACTTATGTATACATTTCTTTCCATTGTAACAGGTCACTACAAGATCTGCAATCCATTACCGAGAATTGGTTTTCCTTAAACTGATGTACAGGATTACTAATCTGACTTTGATGGGCAAATTTGACAACAGAATAAAATTATGAAGCACTAAAACACAGGACCACAAAACAATTAAAGGCATGATGAAATAATGATATGCTTTGTTAAATGAAATAAAATGGCATTTTCAACTGCCCGGACCTGGGACCTTTCTGTGTGGAGTTTGCATGTTCTCCCTATGTCTGCGTGGGTTCTCTCCGGCTTCCTCCCACACTCCAAAAACATGCATGTGAGGTCAATTGAACGTTCTAAATTGTCCGTAGGTGTGCATGTGAGTGTGAATGGTTGTTTGTCTCTATGTGGCCCTGCGATGAACTGGCGACTTGTCCAGGGTGTCACCCTGCCTTCGCCCTAAGACAGCTGGGATAGGCTCCAGCAGACCCCCGTGACCCTGAATAGGAATAAGCGGGTATAGGAGATGAATGAATGAAATCTTTATTGAATGAATGACACATTTTATTTCACTCGTGGTTTATGTAATTATTATTTTTTGCTCCATAGCTTTCATGATTCAGCATTACATGTTAAGCGTGATGAATTGCATGAACAGAGAGAGCACTCGCTGATAAATTAACATGGTGTGCTGTTTAATTCCATGAGGACGACAAAATATTTGCAAATTTGTGTTAGCTACACACACACGGACGTACGTACGTAAAAACGTCAGCGGCATAAAAGTGCCTTACAGTCATTTCATTAATCATTCTTACCGAAGTAACGTGGGTCCTTTGCACCCTTTGCCTGTTGGGTGACACAGTTAATTGCAGCACAGGTCGGCATTTTCTCGAACACTGTAGTGAAGCCAAAAGTTGACCGGTCGACAGGTGCAAGAGAAAGGGAGGAACTTTCAAGATCGTTCAGTTTTTATTTTTAATTTTTTAGTTCTGATGAAAAAAATAGACCAATCATTTCATTACTTTGTCTGCTTTCCAAAGAGGTTATTAATTAAAAAAAATATATGTGGCAGTGCTGTTATGGTCCATAGAGAGTTGCTTCAAAGAATTATTATTTATTATTCAGTGGCACATTGCTCACCTGTTTAATACACAAATAATAGTATATTAATATAATAATACTATTTTATATTATTATTATTATTATTATTATTATTATTATTATTATTATTATTATTATTATTATTATTATTATTATTATCATTATTATTATTATTATTATTATTATTTCTAAAATTTTGAAACATCGTCAGTTGTTCCGTAAAAAATACATTGATTTCCATGTTGAATTTTGTACGGTTCGTGAGCGCGCACGTCTGTCAGTGACGGTCTCCACACTGACACAACTGCGCATGCTCTATTATCCCATCAATGCGGAAGTCAAAAAGTTTTTGGGAGCCATGCGCTGGGTGAGCAACTTCATTGAAAGGAATGGGACGCCATCTGGGGGCTTGCCGCACTGTCACGCAGGTTGTGACGTTGCGGGCCGGCGACGCACAGGTATGACGTAAATGATTGACAGCTACCATTCGTTCCCGTTAGCGAGAGGATTAAAAACAAACAGACACCATTATGGCATCAAAAAGGAGTTATCCCAGCGGTGCGGACAAACGGAAGGAAAAGAAAACCGATCAAGAAAAATTTGCGAAGGAGAAAGGTAAGTTATTTGTTTGTGATGTGGGCTGGAGAGGTGGAGGGGAAACGCTGTTGCCCCCCCCCCTTCCCAAGTTTGTTTATTTGTCCTGCTAGCCAGCTAGCTAGCGTCGGATAAATGTTAGCTGGCTGGCTAATATTTGTTCGTCATGAATCAGCGTTTTTGTTTGTTTTATGAAAGTTGACCATGTCCTGCCATGTTGGCCTATCCTGCCATGGGAATGACTGATTGACTCCACACCCGTTTATTCACATTCTAACAGGGAGGGCATGTTGTAGTTGTTGTTGTAGTCAGTCCCCTGTTATTGTTCAGTGGAAGTTGTCTCTCACATATTTGACTCTTAATGTTATTTTAGCCTTAACTTAGGATGAATTTACTAAGCTTAGTTTGTATTTTGTAGGCCCTTCATTAGAAATGTGCTACTGTTTTATAATTCAAATAAATATTTTATGGAAATACTTTATTTGGCATGGTGTTGACTATTTTAGACTGTTGTGGCAGTGGGTCATTTATCTTAGTTTTATTACTTTAACTAGTACAGTGTGTAAAGTAATGCCAACAACTCTTAAAAATGACAGTTTTGTAATTGGGTAAAAGCTTTAAAGGGACACTGCAACCATAACGTTTAATTTAAAAACAAATGAATTTTTAATTTTCCTATATTACTGCAACATCACTGTAATAATAAAATAGGAAAATGCGCTTCTGATCATTTTTGCTTGATGGTCTAATGAGCTTTGTCTCTGCAGGAGCAATTCTAAAATATGTTGGCGCTCCAGACATTGAGCCAGAGGGATCTCCCGAACATCCTGACCAGGAAGCTCCAGGACCAACACGTTCCTCAGAACCTCCTTCTGTCCAGGTGAATAATGTGTGTTATTCTTAGTAGCTAAGCTGATAAGTGTGGGACGAAACTAAGGCAATTAAGCATTATTTTGATTGTTGGTTTGCTTTTTAGTGTTGCACTTGTTGGTTTGTTGGATTTTCTTATTTAAAGTAAGCATTGTTTTTATGAATACTCAATCTGTTGTATTTATTGACATATAGAGGATTCTTTTCCTAGTATTATAGTGTTTGTTTGTTTTTAAATCAGTTTAACTTGCTTGAGTTGATCAACTGAAGATGTTTAATTTTACCTGTTGCCTGTTTTGCTCACGAGGTGTAATAGATTGTGGAATCTTAGTAGACCTTAGACTCACGCTGCTGAGAGTGGCAGAGATCAGCTCTGATGACCATGGTGCTTGTAAATAAGGCAAATGCGCCATCTAGTGGGATGCAGCATGTTTATTCGTGTTGGAGCAATGACAAGTACTACTAACAAAACAAAAGATGCACAGGGTAAAAAAAATAATCATAAAGTCAAGCCCAACAAAGATAACAGATGGGCATAACTGTAACATTACATAGTAATGATTACTAGTCCTACCAAAATTTCTCTATTTTACTTTTCAACTCCAACTTGAACTATTCATCCCCTTTTTTCAGCAGCCATTAAGACAAAAGGATGACACTTATGCATTGCATCAAACTGTGATGCACAAAATCAATTAAATTAAATCAAAACAATAAATAAAGTGTGCATTAAACAGGGGGCAGTGCAATACAGTACAGGACTCAACTGATATAGTGCAGTTAGGCAGTATAGCCTATAACAGCTGTTCAGCATCCATAGTAATCCACAGTCAGTGCCATAATCATCCAGTCAGTGTCATATTCATCCATAGTCAGTATAATATATATGATATCGCGCAGACCCTCGTCCTCCACCACATTAATTGGCCTGCAAGCCGTAGCCACACCCATTTAGCCCCCGCTGTTGAAAGTTGGCGTGTGGTGGACGCGGCCAGTGGTCTCCGTGCCACACCATCCAACGTGGTTTGCTTTACCTCAGAAGGGGGCGGAGGGCTCTCCGCGTCAGCTGTATGCTTCACAGACAAGTGAAACGTAAGACTGCTCGTACTCCGGTGGAAACTAAATACAGCTTTACAGTAAATGCATATCACTTTTGTCCTGTCAAGACTGCCATCTGGCAGGGTTTTGAAGTGGAACTTTCCATTTACAATTGACGCCTTATCCATGTTAGTCCTTCCTAGTGCTCATCTACGCTCAGTGTCTTTTTCTTTTTTTTGTTGTGCTTACAAGCCGGCTGCAAGCGTGTGACTGTGTGCTGTGAGTCAATTCATTTCCCGTTTCCACAATCTACGGAGCGGCCAAAGGTTCAAAAAGCACCGTGTGCGTTAATCGCGGGATAAAAAAATTGTCGGCGATAAAGCGACGTTGACACCCTTACTTTTTATATGAAGAAACCGATCAAATTTTTCCAACCAATTGTTCACCATTTCTTTGAACTTGTGGATGAATGCTGTGCATCCCACATGGAACGCCAACCTTCCTCTGATATTTTCATGCTTAGTTCTTTCTGCCATTTGGCTTTGATGTATCCTGCGTTTGTTGCTGTTCTGTTTCTGAAGGCCCTGATAGATTTTAGAAATGATTTTTCTCTTCATCTTTTTACAGGCTGCGATCAGAATATCTATCACTATATTGCCCTCTCCAGATGATGTTGGTTTGATTCTTTTATCATAGTAATCTCTTAATTGCATGTATCGAAAGAAATCTTTGTTTCCTCGTCCAAATTCCTTTTTCAACTCTCCAAAACTTTTTAAAACCCTTGTGAACGAGTGTGCATACTGCAGTTATACTCCTATCCCACTATCGTCTGTACTCAATGTCTGTGGTTCCTGGTTCAAATCTGGGATCAAGAGAAGGCCACATTAGTAGTTTCCCTCCATATGGTTTTCTTTTACCATCTTACTCCAGATAGTCGGTGTGTGCTTAATAATTTCATTTTGGCTTTGTTGAGCTGATTTAGTTCTTATGTCTCCTACTAATGCCAGTGTGAGAGTCGTTTCTCTGCCGGCCTCTATCTATTTCCATCGTGCCTGATATTGAGGGCAGCATGTACACATGTAACTTGTTGCCTGTGTATTTACCATAGGTTTCTATTATCAACATCAAATGAGGTAATGTTCTGTCCGGGTCTTGGAGAACCAAAATAATATCATCAGCAAAAAGCCCTGTTAGATGTCCCTGCTCTCCTATATGTATTCCTTTTAGATTGTTACTTTGTCTGATCATTTGTGCCAGCGGCTCAATGAACATAGCAAACAATGTAGCGCATAGGCAACATCCTTGACGAGTACCATTAATCTTTATCCTTGCCGTAGGTTCTTGGTAGAGACCTTGAATACACTGTATTAACTTTTCTTGGAACCCCAGTTTCCCAAGAACTTGATACAGAAATCTCCAATTCACACAGCCAAGGCTCACCAGTAACAGCTCGCAGGCCCTGCTTTTGGATCTGATCGATTATGTATAGGACCCGTCTAATGTCTTCTTGAGTCTGCCTACCTGTTAAAAAAGCTGACTGATTGGAAGTCCATCTCGTCCCCTTAAATTTCAAAGCGTAACGAACCTGTGTAGCCCGAGGAATTTTATTATAGTTTATTTCCTAGGGTGCAACTCCCCAGGTGGCGTTGTCAGGCAACCCCCCCTCCTCCCATTTTCCTTTATACCCACCATCAGAATTGTCTCCACCTCCGCCAGACCCTCCCCCTTGCCGTAGGTTCTTGGTAGAGACCTTGAATACACTGTATTAACTTTTCTTGGAACCCTAGTTTCCCAAGAACTTGATACAGAAATCTCCAATTCACACAGTCAAGGCTCACCAGTAACAACTTTTGGAGCTGATCTATTATGTATAGGACAGTCCTAGGGCTGGACGATATAGAAAAAAAGCATATCGATATAAAAAAAAGTCATATTGATCGATATCGATAATTATCAAAAAAATTTAAAACATATTTTAATTGCAGCGCTGGATGTTTTATACTATTACTTCATGACAGACTTTTAATAAAGAACACACGAGCACTGAATTCAAATTCAAACTTTTATTCAACCACCTTTTTTAAACACAACTGAATTGTTTGTTTGTTTTTATTATTATTATTATTATTATTATTATTATTATTATTATTATTATTTATTTAGTTATTTATTTAAAAAAAAATAGGCTGAGATAGGGCTCGAACGTGCGACTCAACCAGAGGTCTGAAGTTGTGGCGGTTAACAGCTCGTTTTGCACTGATTCCCTGCACTCGTTGTACAGACGAGGAAGAGCTGTGTTTGAAAAATACTTGCAGTCTGGAACTTCATATCGCGGGTCAAGAGTGGCGAGAAGCTGTTTGAAGCCAAGCTTTTCAACGGTGGTTATGTGCAGCATATCCCTCGCTATGAAGCATGTTACTACATGGGTGATGTCCTTATGGCGCTTGGACGCTTTGTCGTATTTACTGCAAGAATTCCAGTTTGGTCTGCTTTACTTGCTTGGTGCTGGCGCTGGCAGCGGATTCCTCCGACAACGTGGAGCCGCTGGGTCTGCGTTTGCGATTGGTTGGAGGAAGAAATGACCGTAATATTAAGCTACATGATTGGCTATGATGAAAAAGGAAGTGAAACTTTTTCTATCAAACTTTTTATCCACCCCTTTTTTTCCTATCGCAGCACACGTCTATCGATCGATATATATCGTTATCGAATTATCGTCCAGCCCTAGACGGTCCCGTCTAATGTTATCTTGAGTCTGCCTACCTGTTATAAAACCTGACTGATCCTCATCTATCAAGTCTGGCATAAAACTTTCAAGTCTTTTTGAGATGATTGAAGTAAAGATCTTCTAGTCAACATTTAAGATTGAAATGGGCCTATACGATTCACAAAGTTCCTTATTTTTCCCTTCTTTTGGAATAACTGGAATGACAGCCTCTTTCCATGAGGGAGGCCGTTTGCCCTCTGTCAGAGTCAGATTAAAAGAATTTAGGAGTATCGGGGTTAATTCTTCTCCAAATGTTTTATACCACTCACTAGGAAACCCATCACTACCTGGCGCTTTGGTTGATTTTAAGCCTGCTAATGGCAGCATCTATTTCTTTTTTGGTTATACTGGAAATTAGTTTTCTATTTTGCTCATCTCCAATGGCTGGTAGGTCCAATGAGTCAAGGAATTCTTTCATCTCACAATCTTCTTTAGCCGTGAGTTGGGTATATAGATTTTCATAGTAATCTTTAAAAACCCTCTCTATTTCTTCAGGTTCAAGTAGTAGCTGTTTCGTTAATGGGTCTCTAATTTTACATATTGCATGAGAAGCTTGCTGGGCCTTTATTCCTCTTGCTTAATATTTGGTTGATTTACAGCCTGATTCATAGTGGGTCTGTTTAATGAATTTCAGCTTTTTCTCAACATCTAGCCTCAAGACATCGTCTATTTCCCTTCTGACACCGATTATTTGTTGTGACACTGTATCGTCCTTATTGCTTTTGTGTTGCTGTTCCAGAGTTGTTCATTGGTTTACCAGCTTCTTGTAACCTTCTTCTTTATGTGGCAGGTGGGTTTGCCCCCACCTTCGCGTCATCAATCACACCTGCGCCGGAGTGCAATCTTTGCGTCCCTCAGTGCGTTTACATGGTACTAGAGAAATTTGAATTATTGCCTTAGTCCGATTATGATCGGAGTTTGAGAACTCCGATTGGAATCGGAGAACTCCGATTGAGACACCCAGATAATGCGATTGGAATTCTAATTTCTCGGCCATGTATACACCTTAGTCGGACGATTAACTGGACAACGCAAGTGAGCACGCGCCACCGCACAACTATGTCGTCTAACAAAACAGACGGCGTGAAACAACCAGCAAACGCGAATAAGAATGTTGACATTTGGAGAGAGGATGAGACCGGGGCGATGCTTTCTCTTCTAAAAGAGATGGACATATTAAAATTACACACAACAGAGACCTTTTTTAAAAGGATAGCACAGCAAATGCAGGGCTCCGGCTTTGCGCAGCCCTGAACAAATACGTATTTGTTCGTATTTATATTTCTACCTTTTCGTTCACATTTTTTGTAAGTTAGAAGAATTTCAACTTGTAAATAAAAGCACAGCAAAGAGATGTTTTTCTGATTTGTTTTCATTTCGATAATTTCGCTGTTATTCTGCTGGAAACGGCACAAGCTTCCTCCACGGTCGGCACTTTAATGAGCGTGTGTATAACTGAAGACACCGTTCCTTTGCAAAACCTGTACACAAACTCTCCCACCAGTCTGCGCAGAACTCGCATCCAACAAGAACGAGAGTTTGGGGTCCGTGGCGACGGCACAAAGCGTAGCATCGAAGACATTGTGTTGTTGTAGCCCTCCAACAGCAACACAACAACACAACGCGGACACTTTTCCTTTGATTTTGGTTTATTTGGTTTAGACAATTCAGTTTATCTGTTTCTTTTGTTAGCGTAACCACTTTCTTTGGTTGGTTTTCTTTTCTTTGTTTTGTTGTGAAATTTTGGTGAAACTTTGGGTTTTCTATTGAGTAGCGATTTTGTTATAGTTTGATTTCCTTTTTTAGTTCATTAATATCTTGTTCCCCAGTGATCGTTACCTTTTTGTTTTGGGTTTTGGTCCTGTGTGTGTGTGTGTGTGTGTGTGTGTGTGTGTGTGTGTGTGTGTGTGTGTGTGTGTGTGTGTGTGTGTGTGTGTGTGTGTGTGTGTGTGTGTGTGCGCAAAGAATAAATAAGGAGTTGGCATAGCGTGAATTTTGGCTTGTAGTGATTCCCTTAGCTTTGTTTATTCCCTTTTTTGAGTTTTCTTTGGTTTCTTTGGCCCTGTTCCCCTTATTTTCTTATGTTGAACAGTCTTTTTGGTATGGTTCTTATTTCTTTGACACTCAGGCAGCTAAACTTGGTCTATTTTAAATTGTTGTCAAATAAAGCTGTTTCATTGGAAGTCCGTCTCGTCCTCTTAAATTTCAAAGCGTAACGAACCTGTGTAGCCCGTGGAATTTTATTATAGTTTATTTCCTGGGGTGCAACTCCCCAGGTGGCGTTGTCAGGCAACCCCCCCCCCCACCACCACCACCACCCCAATTTTCCTTTATACCCACCTTTATACCCACCATCAGAATTGTCTCCACCTCCACCAGACCCTCCCCCTCGTCACATCTAGTCTTTTTTTGATAGGCTGCCCTCGCTATTAACCTCCCTCTCATCACAGCTTTAATTGTGTCCCACAGTATGGTAGTGTCTACTGGACTATCTATGTTCTCCTCCATAGAGCATTTAATCTCTTTCTTAACCTCCTCCAGTGTTTTTGGATTATTTAGCATACCCACATTTAATCTCCAAAGTGTGTTTTTCTTCCTCTTATTTAGAACAAATAATAAGGTAATTAATACTGTGTCAGTACAAGTCAGTCGTTCCTATTTTACATTCCTCTATTCTGTATCTGTCTGTAATGTTAATAAAAAAAATAGTCCTCTGTAACGGGTGGAGGTCCCTCCAAACATCAAACATCCCTAGTTCGGCTAGAGAGACGTTGACAAGTTTTGACAGGCGGGTCTGACTTCTGTTGCCATTAGTTGTGTCGAGTTTAGCTTTTAAATCATGTTGAAATCCCCTGCACATATTAGGATTCCTTCACTTTCCACAGCTATGATCTCAAACAGTGATTTCAAAAAGCACTTGTCCAACCCTGGACCAAAGTAACTGAGTTATCATCCAATTTCCCTTTGACTATTACATATCTCCCTTCTTTGTCATTTATTTTTTTAACAACTTCAAAACTGATAGAATTAGAGATTAATATTGTGACACCTCTCTTTGGGCCTTTCCTGAACAAGCTAAAAAAAACATTTCTATATCCAAATCTTTTCAGTGTGTCGTGCTCTTGTTGAGAGAGATGTGTTTCCTGTAGATCAGGCATGGCCAAACTACGGCGTGTCTCTGTCCGGCCCGCGTGAAGGCAGTCAAAAATCTAACCTAACTTAGAAATGACACTTGAACCTGCAATGAGTATTTTAGTCGTTCTAAATGAGTCCAACGTTAGAAAAAAAGGAGCGACCCGGACTTCCCACAGTCTCTTTTCTATTAACATGGGAATTCAATTTTAATAATTTGTCAACTAAAAACACCGGTCATACTAGAACATCCCTACCAGCTTTCTTCCCTTTATTCTCTGAATTTAATCAAAGAATCTTTGAAACTCTTGTAGCTTTTCTCTGGCTCGTGTCGCTGCTGATGCGTAGCCCCTCCAGGATCCCTCCTTGCACTGCCACTCCGTCGCAGTGCGGGGCACCGAGTGCCGCAGGCCCCTCCACACCCGTCGCCACCGCCGTCTTCTCCGCCAGGCCGCGTCTCGCCAATTCCTCCTTTACCTCCTCTGCGCTGTTGTAGGTTCGAGTTCCCGTATCCCAGTGGGTCCTCATCTTGGTGAATGGCGTCTGGAAGCGGATGCCCTTCTCCTTCAGGATTCTTTTAGCAGTGTTGTACTCCTTTCTCTTTTGGACCATCTCTGTCGCGTAATCGTGATGGAATGACGGTACTTTATTCCCCAGTTCTATTTTCTTTGTCCATAGCTCTCTCAGGACCCTCTCTTTGGTAGTAAATTCCAGAAAGTTAACAATGATGGGTCTCGGTTGGGCACCGTCCGCTGGCTTCTGTGCAAATGAGCGGTGTGCTCTCTGAATTTGGAAATTAAAATCTGCTGGCAGGTGCAGTTCGCTTTTCAGCAGGTCTTCCACAAACTTGGCCACAGATTCTCCCTCCTCTCCTTCAGTGACTCCATAGATACGTAGGTTGTTTCTCCTCGGCCTGGACTCCAGGTCAGTTAACTTGTCCTGAAGAGCTTTTTGTTCTGTGATATGACCAGAGCGTCATTAGCTTCCTGTGCCCAACGTTCTAGCTTTTCAATCCGCGACTCAGCCTCGTTGATCTTGCCGGTCTGGAGCTCCTGTTCGGTGATGACTTTCGCAAGTTGTTGATTTATTTCGTCTTTGAAGTCGTCCAAGTCTTTTTCCACGTCGTTCCTCAGTGTTTCTCCAAACGTGCGAAGGACTTCTTCCGATTCCGTTTTTAAATCCCGTATCTCCTTGCTAATAATTTCTATGTCCGAGCCCTTTTTCGCGTCGTTAGTCACGAGGAGTTCGTTTCGCCATCTCCCTCTGTTTCAGAGCAAGCTGGTAGTTCCGCCATATTGTTCCTAAATATTTGCCGGTAGGGCTCAGGAACAAGCTCATAAGCAGGAAAAATTGCTTCCTTTACAACATCATATTGCAGGCTGTCTTCTAAGAAAAGAGCAGACACCAACTCCTGTGCTTTTCCCACCCGCTTGCATTGGAGAAGGACAGGCCACATGTCTCTTGGCCAGTTGAGTGGCGAAGCTATTCGCTCCAAGGCACTGAATTATGAATTCTGTACCTACCTACAACCCCCCCTTCCGTGGCCCGCCGACTCGATGCAGGTCTGTCATGTGGCCCGTTGCTAAAAAAGTTTGCCCACCCTCTATACAGACAGTGAGTTGGAGCAAGCTCGTAAGCACTACTTCCAGATGGCCCGCACTGCCAGTGAGGGGAAATGTGTCATGTTCAAAGAGCTGAGATGCAGGCTGGTGAGAAACACTGTCACCAGCATGATTTCTATCTTGAGAGCCAGTCAGCAAGGAGAGGGGGTCCGGTACCCTTCTAAGCATGAAGTCACTGCAATGGCTAAAAGACTAGTGGAGTATTATCCCATGCTGAAGGATTAAGACAAAACAATGAAACATGTAAGTGATTATATTATTTTGCGCACTTTTTGTGAAAAAAGTGTGAAGATTTTGAAGCGTGTGGTTATTTTTGGCTGATACTTTTTTTTTATCTGTATATGTTCACTTTCCATCTTTATTTGTTCTTTCAATGAGTGAAATTTTATTTAACACAGGCGAGCACTTACAAGAATCTTCACAAGAGATTCACCAGAGAGGGGCCACAAGAAGAAAAGGCATCGCATTGACTTCTCAGCAAGTGACCAAGAAGAAGATCATGATGCAGACTCAATTGGTGGATCAACAATTATTTTGTGTCACACACCAGGGCGCAGTTCTGATAATGGCCACACTTCACGTAAGTAGAAACATGTCCATTTTAATAATAATGATAATGTATGAAAGCTAGGCAATGTTATGATAGTTTTGGATATCATGATATATCACAGGCATTTTTACATTTGAATTGTCATTTGATATATTTTGATGCTCCAAACAATTTCATCCATTTGACTGATTTACTGATTTGTCTCCTCCATTTCATCAGCCAAAGATGGTCTGACAGCACAGGCCAGACATTATCAGACCCTGCAGGAGCTGTACAAGAAACCAAAACCCAACCAAGATGCTGTCTCCCAAATTCTTGACCTGCAGTTTCAAGCAAGAAGATCCTTCATTGATAGTGATGTTCTGAAAGAACAGGACAAGGCCAACAAAGATCCTGGATGCATATCCATGTGTCAAGGATCTTTATCATGTAAGTGATTAACTTGTTTTGGTTTATGATGAAAAGCAAGCATTTTTGCAGATTTTAACACTGACTTGCATTATAGGCGATGAATGAGCTGCGGCACATTCTGGATAAGGGCAACAGAAAATTCATTGATGAACTAAAAAAAGAGATGGGAAGACTTCTGCACCAATGTGTAATTTTATGGTGTTTGGAAAAAAAATGAAGTGATGAAGCCACGCATAACGCTGGTTGTAGTTCAGTAGAGTCATTTTGCTGTGTCTCTAATTGACTGTGTAGCTGTTTCCTTGGACATAGGATGGTTTATGTTGCGCTGAATGAATAGATGCAGAATGGTAATACTCTTCATGCTGAAAAAATAAGATTTTTTTGTGATCAACACAAACCTAATAAGACTCATTTTTAGGAAGACTAACTTTGAACTCAAAGTTGATTTGTTCTATTCCAGTGGAATATTCCATCGCGCTGCTCAGGGCACTCCCCACACTCTTTCCTTCACCAAGTCCACCACCGAAGAAGCTGGGACATGCCAGTGAGGCACTGCGTCATGTCATTCAGGTGAAAGTTTGTTCGCATTTTCTCACATTCAACACTTCATAGTTCCATGCATGGATGTGGCGTTTCCTTCTTCTTTTTCTTTAGCCAACAGAAGATCCCACAATGTACTCGCAGAAGAGGTCTTTCTGCACCCCTGTGTTGCTGTTTGATGGGACCCGCTGTCTCATCTGTCTTGGAGCCACTCCCGCCACCACGCTTGCCAAGGAAGACTTGAGTGACGGTCTGCTTCATCTGATGGATTACTACTATGCCCTGCACCTCACATATCCAAAAGTGTGTGGCAACCCTTCTCTCTGTCATTCAGACAGAAGTGCTACAGGACACTATCCATGAGTGAGACACCACAGCCTCATACAAAAAAGACCATGGCAGAATGGAAAGATTTTATTGGGGAGTAGAGCTGTGTACTAGGCATAGGTAGTGATACACTCCCCTAAACATGTTATCAGTGGTGATAGGAACACAACACTATATGCTGTCCCCATACTGTTTTTGTTTTTTTTGTGTAACTGAGTGTCAGGGAATCTGAATCAATATTCAATAATGATGACGGTGAATATTGTAACAATTGTTACTTGCGTTCTAGAAATGATTGCTTGAGATTGTTTTAAGATGCAATGCCTTTGTGACGTTTTTATTACAAGGCAGTGAAGGCACTGTCAGCAATTTAAGTGAATAAATAGTTGTTGACAATATTAATTCTGTTTGATTAATTATTTTTTTTTGGGGGGGAGTGGGCGTAGGGGGGGTGGATGCTTTGTCTCATTTTGAGAAAAAAAAAAGCTCATATTGTGAACACTTAAATTAAGAAGAATTGCACTGTTAGTAGGTCTGGTTTTAAGATCTTTTCATTCAAATTAAGAAAGAAGCAAACGTGAAAAAAGAATTGAGAAGCTAGTATCAAGTTTATTTGACTTAGTACAGTCCTTGGAATGAGTGCTTTACTGTTTATTTCAAGAGTTTTTCCATTCTTCAAATGCCTAGATATATCGTCTTATTTTAAGAAATCTTACCAAGTCTAAATATCTTACTGCATTGGCAGATAATTTGACTTGTTTCTAGCCTGTTCTTTCTCAATTTAAGTGTTTGTTTCTTAGATATATTTTGCAGTGTGTGGACACCAAGGGGAGCTCTAGAATTGGCTCATTCAACCAACCAACGAGCCAATCAGCAGTGGCGTCACAGGCCCTCCTCCTTCTTTGTTCTCTCTCTCACTTTGACTTCTGCACTGGACAGCCAGGTTTGTGGAGGGAAGGTTGGAACAAAGTAAGGACGGGGTACCCCATACATTCATGTACGTAGAGTCACTAAGTCTTAAACTCACCAGGTTTGTATCGCATATCGATAGCCCTAATGCCACACAAGTCTATGAGGGTCCAAGGTCAACTTTGTCCGAGAGACATGGGGCCACTTTCAGGTTCATCAGGATCCTTCAGGACACACCCACGCCAAATTTGGGGCTTCTAGCCCATGAGGAAGCCCAAAACCCTCACTCTAATTCCAGCCTTATCGCTAACCCTAATGACAAGTCTATGAGGGTCAAAGGTCAACTTTGTCCTAGAGACATGGGGCCACTTGCTTTTTCATCAGCAGCCCCCAAGAAGCACACACGCCAAATTTGGGGCTTCTAGTTCTTGAGGAACCCCAAAACCCTAACCCTAGTTTCAGCCTTATCGTTAACCCTAATTCAATGCAAGTCCATGGAGGTCAAAGGTCAAATTTGTCCCAGAGACATGGGGCCACTTTCAGGTTCATCAGGATCCTCCAGGACACACCCATGCCAAATTTGGGGCTTCTAGCCCATGAGGAACCCCGAAACCCTCACTCTAATTCCAGCCTTATCGCTAAACCCTAATGCAGTGCAAGTCTATGAAGGTCAAAGCTCAACTTTGTCCGAGAGACATCAAGTGTTTTTTTCATGAATCATTCATAAATGTTAAGAGTTTGCTTTGTGGCGAATTCACAATAAAAATACATTGACACTGTCAAAGATGGACTCAAGCACTATTATTGAACTATACTGTATTTTTTGAGTGATGTGCTTTTGACAAGCGCTGCGCACAGGAGGCCCATTTGTTTTTGTTTTTTTTCAGGGGGCCCAAAATTCCTGGCGGCGCCCCTGAGCGGGCATCTCCAGCACCAAGGCAGTGGAGCTGCCGGCCACGAGAGAAGAATTA
Source organism: Nelusetta ayraudi (assembly GCF_046127955.1). NCBI lineage: Eukaryota > Metazoa > Chordata > Actinopteri > Tetraodontiformes > Monacanthidae > Nelusetta > Nelusetta ayraudi. The sequence continues at coordinate 8,066,579 of NW_027466100.1, forward strand.
ACCAGTCCATTGAAACCATTTGTTTGGTCTAGTGAGTGGCAACAGTCCTTTGAGGATCTTAAGTGCCTTCTCAGCTGTAACCCTGTCCTGTCTGCTCCAAATTTTTCCTCATTGGCTAGAAGCCCCAAATCTAGCGTGGGCGCTTCTTGGGGGCTCCTGATGAAAAAGCAAGTGGCCCCATGTCTCTAGGACAAAGTTGAAAATTCACCCCATAGACTTGCATTGAATTAGGGTTAACAATAAGGCTGAAACTAGGGTTAGGGTTAGGCTTAGCTGAAATTAGGGTTAGGGTTTCGGGGTTCCTCAAGTACTAGAAGCCCCAAATTTGGCGTGGGTGCTTCTTGGGGGCTCCTGATGAAAAAGCAAGTGGCCCCAAGTCTCTAGGACATAGTTGAAAATTCACCCCATAGACTTGCATTGAATTAGGGTTAACAATAAGGCTGAAACTAGGGTTAGGGTTAGGCTTAGCTGAAATTAGGGTTAGGGTTTCGGGGTTCCTCAAGTACTAGAAGCCCCAAATTTGGCGTGGGTGCTTCTTGGGGGCTCTTGATGAAAAAGCAAGTGGCCCCATATCTGTAGGACAAAGTTGAAATTTCACCCCATAGACTTGTATGGCATTAGGGTTAGGGTCCAAGAGTACACATACACATTTTCTTTTGCTTTATTGATTTAAGCTCATCGTCTCCAGCTGCAAAGGTACAGAAAGCTTTCTGTGTTTTGATGTCGTGTGTGAGAAAACATCACTTTTTTCTGTAAACTTGTGTTATCATTGTCCTTCATTGAAAATGACACAATCTTTCATTTCATTGTTCAGATGCCGAACACCAAGGCATTCCGTCGCTCTCTGGCCATGAAACGACGCCTGGAGCAAAAACGGGATTGGACACCTTTTCCACCTCGGAAGGACTTTGAACGTCGTGAGTACTTCCACGTTCATGATTTCATGTTCTGCCTGTGTTGTTATGTTGTATTCCAAATAAATCTTACAAAAACATATTTAGATTTTTCTTTTTTGTCAATTTACACAGGGCGCGGTACTGGTCAGCGACCTGGGTGCGAAGATGGCCCGTTTTGCTCCTGACTGACAAAACAGTGCAAGTTCGTTCTTAAGGCCCAGCAACCAGACAAGAAGGTATGGGTCGTGATTTTGTCAAGCCACGAGTTTCTTTATGTTTTTGTTCTGGTGGTGGGAGACTCACATCTCTGTCCACTTGTGGATGGTTTTGTGTTCTCGCCCCGGGCAACAACCTTGAACACGGGCTTGTAACAGACTCCGCCCAGGATTTTGCTGCGCTACTGGCAACTGTGTTGGACCGCTGGCCCAAGGTTTGTTTATCTGCTGTGACAAACAAATTTGAACACATGAATGTCATCGCCACTTTGTTTTATCAATATCAAGTAATTCCATGATCCATAGTTCAATAACAAGAATATTCATGAATTTATTTTGCATTTTTATGTTTGTTTGGGTTTTTTTTTTTTTATACAACTATTTTGTAGGTGTTTGTGCTTGACTTTCCACCTCGCCTGACTGTCAAGCCAGAACTACAAACAGCGCTACGTCAAGTATATCATCGTGTTGCTGCACGCATGGGTGTGTAAAATACATATTTTTGTTGTATTTTTTTCTCTTCAGTGACACTGTGCTAACAGATATTTCTTAGAATTGTGTGATTACATAATTGATTATGTGACACTTCTTCCAGGTTTAACATTTGTGTATATGGCCGATCACCTCCCCCTTCGTCAGCTGTACATGGTGGTGTTATGATGGTGTAAGTTTTGCCTTCTTCAGCCTTACTTGCTCTTCATTTGATATGACAAATATATGTTAACATGTTGTTTTCTGTTTAGGTGCACCTCAGGACTGATTTTGGTGGAGCGTCTGCATGCTGCATGCTCCATCAGCTCGCACCCCCTTCACCTAGGCCAGGGGTGTTGTGCCACAACCAATCATCGCCCAGGGTGTCTCCCAGAGTGGTTGTGACAGGTCCTGTCCACATGCCAGTGTATGGACCTGCTCCTGAATGGACTCTTGTTGGACAGGAGGTTGAGGTAACCTGTTCATCCCTCTTTCCCCCCCCCCCCCCCCCCAATCGTGTATTTGTCAAACTGTGCAACTTTTTATTTTAAAAATTAACACTTATCCTAAGTTGACTCTGATTTCCTCTCCTCTTTTTTTTATAGACAGTACCAACAGCTTTTGAGACTGCATTTTACACAGACATCCCGTCCAATCCCGTGTGGTTCAGTGAGGCTAAGGCTTAATCTCTCCTGTCCTGTTTGTGGGGGTGCTAATCCCGTAAGAGTCAAGTAGGCGTAAGCAGCGGCCGGTGAATAAGACGAGTTAACAACGGAAGAGCACATGCAAGAACGGCGGAAAATACCAACAACGGAAAACAAATCAAAGACCCACCCGCAAGTTACCACTCTAAAGTGTGGACCCACTTTGGCTTTTACGAGACGGATGACGGGAGGAAACTTCATAAAGAATATGCAATCTGCAACAACTGTTTTGCGAAGGTAAAATACAATGGCAACACTACGAATCTGCAGAGCTGCCTCGTTCGCTATCACCCGTCCCGTTTTTCCCAGAATTGTTTTCTTTTTTCACCACCTGTCCCGGGAAAGATAAAATCTCTCCCGGGACACAATTTGTCCCGTTTTTTATGGAAAATGACAAAACCTCATTTAATTTCCGTCTGTGGTCTAGATAGGGTTGCCAACCCTCCCGTAAAAGACGCACTTCACTTTGTCCCGTATATTTTGGGGACGCGTTTATTTATTTATTTATTTTGTCTGCATCATTTTTTTTTTATTGATTTTCAGAATCGGGGCAGTGAAATGACTTTTTTTTCCCTCTCTCATCTTCCCGTCGGTTTGTATATCCCAAGTCCCCAAGTTGAGATAAGACAAGTTGCTACTGACTTTACATTACCAGAAAGCACTGTCCTTGTTTACATGAAAGTTATTAATGCACTTTAATATGTTTGCTTGTGCAGTGCACGTTTGTTTGTACATTATACAAAGTTTTGGAATAAATGCAAGATCACAGGCATTTTCCTTTTTATGGCTATTTTTTTCTTTTTCAGTCACATATTGTGACGACCCTGTCTCTATATAACTTGTTGTGGCTCCCAGCTGTTTTCCCATTTCTAGGTAGCGGTGGATGTGGGTGTGGCATCTTCCGATTAGGACACCTGTGCCGATGCCCCCCGCAGGATAAAAGGCCGACTGCGTGTGCCGCTCGGTCTCTTCCCCATTCTCCATCCAGCAGCCATGGGCGTCTGGCCGACTCTCAGCTTCTTCTGTTCTGTTTTGCACCTGACAACACCCCACATCCTATTATTCACTCATCCACACTTACATTACTGATGAATACTGACAAACACACACCATATATTTCATTATTTTGCTTACAATTATCTATTTTGTTATAATAAACCTTTTGATTAATCGCAATCTGCAGTGTCCCTTCCGTTATTGTCATAACTCTTGAGCCGGGTTATGACAATATCGTCTGCAAAATTTCGAAGATATCGAAGATATCGTGTGTCGTGATGTTGTCATTATCGTGGGCCAAATATCGTCACAGTATCGAATCGTGGGTTAGCCGTATCGCCCCACCCCTATTATCAACACAAGATCACATATGTACAGTACATGTACAGTTTAATTAGTGTGTTACTTTGTTTATGAATTAATTTCTTTATGTTCTTCCAGATGTCCAGCCTGAGACGTCGATCAGCACGCGTTGCCTCAAAAACCAAAACAAACAAGTGAGATGTTGGTATTTGGGATATGTGTATTTCATTGTGTGCATCTTTGTGATAGGACAATAAATGCAGTTCTTTAAACGTTACTTTGTGTCCTTGTATTTGCAGGTGTGGGCAACACGTTCAACTGTCCACATGACTGAGTCTGCCTCCAGCAATGTCACAGCAGTGCAGCAGGTTTGTACTTATTCATTTCCACTTCATCACCTGTGTGTGTTTTCTAGGCTTTACACCGATCTTATCGGCTGTATCGGATCGGCCGATATTTGGCATTTTTTGAAACGTTTGTGATCGGGCGTCATGTCATGAATCACAGATCAATGACGTCATGGTCGTGTTGAAACTTTTTTAATCTGTCTCATTTCCTCCAAAGTAGTTTCACAGCATCGACATGTTTATTTGTTTGTATCCGAGTGTTATGTAAATGTATAGATTTGGGTTTACATTGTTGTCAGTTCCTTTTGTCTGCTGTGTGTCCGTTTGGGCACTAGATGGCGCAGTAGATCCTGTGTTCCCTTTTTTTTGCTTGTTGCGGAGAAAGAAAAAGAAAAGCAAACTCTGAAACGGATGCTAAAGCAAACAACTTTAGACGGTGCTCGTGAGAAGGCAAGGGGTGTACAGAAACAAGTATTTATTGCCCCTAACGTGATTGGATCGGTGATCGGTTTATTTAAACTCACTGATTGGTGATCGGCACAAAAATCGTGATCGTGTAAAGCCTAGTGTTTTCCTTTCTATGTTTATTGGCATAAAATCACATCTTTCTTATTTTAATCAGGTGGAGGCGACGCCACAGATGACCAGAGCTGTGCCCGTGGTTCCTGTGGCTCCCGTGGTTGCCAGCACCAAGCCAGAGGAGGCCAGCACCGTCCAGGAGGCAACACAGAAGATCAACTAAGCTAAGGAGGCTTTTCTTTCTTCTTCTGTTGCCTCTGACTGCTCCGCTCGTTCTACGCCTCGCACATGTGATTTGTGATCCATCATCAGTTAGTACCAGTGAAGATGCAGTGGCAGATCATGGCACTGGTATTAGGTTAGCCAAGGTTCTACATGGTTCTTTTCATCAAGGCGAAACCGGTCACGGTTTAAAATTCCAGCACCAGCTGGCAACAGTGAGTCACTTCAGAAGAGCAAAACTCCTCACTTTGACATGGATAATTCTGACGTAGAGTTTGTCAGTGCTGTGACCAATGAAGAGTGTAACTTCTCTCCCCTTGATGTTGATGTTTGTTTAGACCTTAGCAAAAACTTGAAGATTCATTTGGACCGTGCGAGTTTTCCAATTTCTGATTGCAATGGCCCATTAGGTTCGCCGTGTACAAATGAGAATTTAGAGGCTGATGGAAACTGCTTCTTCAGAGCCATCAGTCAAGCTGTGACTGGTTTATAGACACAGAAGTGGAAATTCAGGTTGCAGCAGATTGTTTACGATTAGATGTGTACACTTTTATCGATGGTCATGGGTTGAAGTACAGCTCTTGCAAGAAACAATTCTCACATTGTATATATTTATGGATGTATTTGTTTTATATGGAAGCAGTTACCATAATCCAAATTAAAATAAGAATATAATAACAGAAATGCTTTTTCATTTTAAGAACGAAGCTGCATTATTTGACTCATAATTAAAATCATTAATAAATATTCCTAAATGCATTTTCATTTTCTTATTCGTGTCGCACCTTTTATGACACAATCAAAAAGAAAACTGAGGGCATTGCTTTTTAATTTTCGTGGTCCTGCCCTGCACAAGAGTGACCACAACTCGAAAACGAAATCGCAATCTCAAAGTAAGCGCGCGGCGCAGGAAAGTGATGTCAGCAGCTCTCCACCTGTGGGTATGGCGGTATGACGCCAAGTGTCATTTGCCTCCTGTTATGTGTAAATTCTAATGTTTGTGAATTTAATAAATGTATATATATACTGTATATTTAAAAAAACAAAACAAAACAAAAAAAAGGTATAGCGGTATGACACCACTTTGCCATCGTTACTTTTCACGTCATTGAAGTTGCCGGTAAACGAGATTTAAATCGCCGAAAAACGTGGACCACTGACGGATCTCGTTGGTCGGACAGATTTGAGCATGGCGCACATTGACACAATTGTTCAAACCCTGCTGGATTTAGCTTCCCAGGTGGAGTTGAATAGTGTATCTGAATCTGATGCTCGGGACCGAGTTGAGCAGGTATTCTGCCGTCCCAGATACGGACGCAAACAAGGTTGCCCTAGCCAACCTGTTGTCAGTTATGGAACACCTTGATGCACCAGCACAACATCAAAGCTAAAGCTATTTGTTACATGGGTGGAGTAACAGCTGTTCGGCGTCGGCCACCAGTCCATCCGACGAAGGATGCGAAGCAACAGATCAATCCGTCGACTGGTGGCAGATGCTGGTGCGAGATCTGTCAGTGGTCCACGTTTTTCGCCGATTTAAATCTCGATTACCGGCAACTTCAATGACGTGAAAGAAGTAACGATGGCAAAGTGGTGTCATACCGCTATACCTTTTTTTTATATATATATAAAAAAAAGGTTCTAATGTTTGTGAATTTAATAAAGATATATATATATATATATATATATATATGTATATATATATGTATATATATATATATGTATATATATATATATATATATATATACATATATATATATGTAAATATATATATATATATATATATATATATATATATATATATATATATATATATATATATATATATATATATCTTTATTAAATTCACAAACATTAGAATTTACACATAACAGGAGGCAAATGACACTTGGCGTCATACCGCCATCCCCACAGGTGGAGAGCTGCTGACGTCACTGTCCTGCGCCGCGCGCTTACTTTGAGATTGCGATTTTGTTTTCGAGTTGTGGTAACTCTTGTGCAGGGCAGGACCACGAAAATTAAAAAACAATGCCCTCAGTTTTCTTTTTGATTGTGTCATAAAAGGTGCGACACGAATAAGAAAATGAAAATGCATATAGGAATATTTATTAATGATTTTAATTATGAGTCAAATAATGCAGCTTCGTTCTTAAAATGAAAAAGCATTCTGCTATTGCTTTTTCATTTTTGAATTTTACATTTCATATTGAATTTTGGTAACTCTTTGCTGGTGCATGTTTTGAAAATTAAATCTCAAATGTGTTTTCCTTTTTCATTTGAATTAAGTACAAGAATGAGCAGTCTTGAAGAAGAAAATGAAAATGCAGATTGAATGACTTATTAACCATTTTAATTATGAGTCAAATAATGCAGCTTCGTTCTTAAAATTTAAAAGCATTTCTGCTATTGCATTTTTATTTGGATTATGGTAACTATCTGCTTCCATAGTTACACCTGTGTTACAGAATAGTAAATGCTTCAGCAGAGTTTTATGAGGGTGTTTTTTTTTTTGTTGTTGAAAGTGAAAATGTTGTTTTGAAAATGACTGCTTACAGGTCCATCTGTTTACTCTAACCAAGCATTCAGAACGAGGTGTCCAACACCGGTTTAATTTTTCAGGAATTGTTGACTTTAAAGAATCACGTTAATGTTCATTAATTCATGGAAGTGAAGAATAATTAAAGTAAATCTTAAAGTAACCTTGTGCTTCTGTGTTTCTCAATGTTTCAACAACATAGTTAAGTTCTTTCACATGGCTACTTTTATTTAACAGCTCTTTGCACACACGACCTTCAGGTCAAAAAGTAAATTCAGTAAATAGCATCACCATAAGGATTGCGTAATAACAGAAACAAAGGAGTGCAGTAAATAACCAATATCCCTGTGTATTTTTAAAAGGAACACTAGAGATTTAACAATACACAAAATAACAGGAGGTTCACAACAATTTAGTGTCCATTCTCTGGATAGGGTCAGGGGGAGGCGCACTGCAGTGGAATAAGTGTCCATCCTGTGGAGAGGGTCGGGTGGTTTAGAGAGATGCAGTGATGGCCTCTCTTAGGTGCAAATACAAGTTCACAGCCTGATACGGATCTGTTGGTGGAGCAAGATGGGACTCAGCCATAAAGATGATACAGAGTTCATAAATATCTGGATTACATGGTACAGCCAGCCGAAAGACACATTCATTTTTGCACAGTTGAATGTGTTCATCTTCAACAGGGGAGAGAAAATCTGTTGTTCGGTCAAGTTCAGGAACAGCATGCGTCACATTAGGCCGACCGCTGGGGACGTTCAGGTTTCTTGATGGCCTGATGTTGTGTGCATTCCACACCTGTGCAGTGTCATCCAACTCATCCTGTAGAAAATGTATACATTTAGGAAGAGCTGTGCCAGCAGAACATAAATAAAACACTAAATTACAGCATTCACACATGAGCAACCCCACCCTCTCCCTCCCTCCCTGTCTCTGTTCACCCCCCCCCCTCTTTCTCCCCATCTCTTATCCTCTCTATTTCTACCCTTCTGTTCCATCTCTCTCCTCTCCCATCTCTGTTCCTTTCCCTTTTCTACCCCTTCTCTTTAGCATTCTTTTTCCTTTCCTCCCGTCTCTGTCTGTCTGTCTTCCCAACACCCCCTTACCCGTTTCTGTCCTCCCTCCCCTCTCTCTCACTCACATACACATGCGCACAAAATGAAAATAAAACATTATTCATGAACTCACCTGTATGGAGGCCCATACAACAAAACTGCAGGAGACTTTTGTCCAGAAACTCGCCATCAAAATGCCCGTTGTCTCTGAGGTCTGATAACAAGGCTAACCAGAACTCCATGCGCTGGCCACGCAGGAAACCCCACCAATATTCAGTTCTTTGATTGGCGGTGCTGGCCCCCTCCAAGTAACTATCGAGGGTGTTGTCTGGTTGAACAGGGACGAGGATACGCTGGAAGCCTCTAACATGGCCATTTTCGGTTCCAAGGTCGCCTCGAACAACTCTAGGGCACCCCCCAAAACGCTGTACCGCTTCTATGTAGCACCCTCCAATTACTTTTGGGTCACTACTTGTTGTGTAAGCATTGAGCCAGATTATTTTTCTTGAAAAGCCATCGATACATCCATTCACACAAATACCATATGGCTTCAGTTCATCATCTGAGTCCAGGTGCCAGATGAAGTTGAGAAGTTTGAGAAGTAATTCCTCCGTCTGAGACGCCCCGCTTGCCTTAATGACACTCCCCTTGGATCCAGCTCCTTCAAAACCAAACGCACAGACTCTTTTCTCACACGCAGTCCATTTTCTCTGCATTTAGCATACATCCACCTGTACCCGTGAAGCTGCCCGGGGTAATGTAGCTGGTTGCTAATGGATTCAAACAGGATCGCCAGGTCGGAATAGGCTTTGCGTGGCACGAGTCCCCTTGGAATGTACAGCTGCATCCCACTCTAGACTGATCAAACCCGACAAAGAAAACAAATCCTGAGTCACTAAATATTAAGAAGATGATTAAAAGGATTGGTATGTTTGATGGATGGAGGGATTTTCATCCATCCACTAAACAATTGACTTTTTACTCTCACCCTCATTCAGTTTACTCGAGGATCGATTATTTCTTTATGTTCAGAACAGACAGACACAGGGTTTTAGATTGTAGAATTGGTGTTAGCGACATATCAGATCACTCAGGTGTATATGTGAAAATAAATGTAGGTGTCCCACACAAAAACACTATTTGGAGACTCAACACCTCCCTATTAACTTACACCTGATTTGAAGATTACATTAGGAAAGAAATGAAGGAATATACAGACCTTAACGGTAGCACAGTGACGTCACAGAGTATTTTATGGGATGCTGGAAAAGCAGTATTGCGTGGGAAGATTATAAGTTGGGCATCACAAAGGAAAAAAGAAAAACTTAAACACCTTAACGACTTGACAAGTAAATTAGACTCACTGGAACAGAAGCATGTAGAGACTAACGACCCCACCTTATTGGAACAAATAACCGTAGTAAAATCAGAACTAAATAAGAAACTGAACGACCAGGAGGAACTTACACTTAAGTATATCAAACAAACCCACTATGAAAATGGACCCCGTGCTAAAAAACTCTTAGCCTGGAGACTTAAAAAACAACAGTCTGGAAGATCCATATATAAAGTAAAGGACCCGGTCACCAACCAGATGTGTTATAAGCCAGAAGCAATACATAAGTCTTTTGTATCATACTTCAGGAATTTATACACTCAACCCAAATTAGCAGAAGCAGTAACAGTCAATCAGTTTTTTGAAATCCCTAGACCTGCCATCTGTTGTCACAGAACAAAATAAGTGCTTAACTACAGAGATTACAAATGCAGAGGTCGACAAGGCAATTTCTAAACTGAAAACAAGCAAAGCAGCCGGGGGAGATGGACTACCAGCAGAATGGTATAAGACTTTTAGGGACTCTGTGACCCCACTGCTATTTATTAAATTGTTTTAACTATGTCTTAAAAGGTGGCGAGACCCCACCATCTTGGAAACAGGCCATATTATCTGTAATACTGAAACCAGGGAAAGATAGGACAGATTGCAGCTCATACAGACCTATCTCAGTTTTAAACACTGATTATAAAATTTTCACTTCAATTATTGTCAACACACTAGAAAATATTATCCCTAACCTAATTGACACGGACCAGACAGGTTTTGTTAAAAATAGACAAACACAAGACAATGTTAGGCGAGCTATACATCTGTTAAATATAATGAGCAAAGGAAACACAATGTCCTTAGCAATTAGCTTTGACACAGAAAAAGCTTTTGACTCTGTTCTATGGGAATTTTTATACCTGGTCCTGCAACGTTTTGGCTTTAACAATACAGTTATAAAATGTTTAAAATTCACCTGTGGCCTGGATCAGAATAAATGGCAGTCTTTCAGGTACAATCCGTTTGGAGAGGGGTTGCTGACAGGGCTGCCCACTGAGCCCCATCTTGTTTGCTCTATTTATAGAGCTACTTGTTCAAAAGATTAGGGAAGACCCAGAAATCACGGGAATACTATTCAAGGGGAAAGAATATAAGACATGTTTATATGCAGATGACATCCTGGTGTCTTTATCCGACCCGGATACCAGTCTCCCTAAATTAATGCCCTCCTTCGACCAATGTGGTTCATATTCGGGATACAAATTGAACATAGAGAAAACTCAAACTCTTACTTTTAATTACATACCTCAAGAAAACATACGTAAGTCCTTTAAATTTAAATGGAAAACCAGAATTTTGAACTACCTAGGTCTTCATATTCCCAAGACCCCCAAAGATTTATATAGTGTAAACTACGGTAGCATCACAACCAAAATTAAAAATGATCTGGACAGTTGGACCCCCCTAGTACTTGATTTTTACAACCGAATAGATACTTAAAAAATGGTTATTTTACCACAATTGTTATTTCTACTCCAATCGCTACCTGTAGAAATACCCAATAAGAAATTCAGTGAATGGAATCGGATCATTTCTAGATTCATATGGCAGAACAAGAAACCAAGGGTACGCTACAAAACATTACACTTAACAGGGAGGGATGTCACTCCCATGCTTGGAAGACGACTATAAAGCAGCACAACTGCAGTATATAGTCTACTGGTGCAGGGCGGGTTACGATGCAAAATGGAAGGAGCTAGAATTTGACCAACTAGATATCCCACTTCAATCTCTGCTGGGTGACAAAGCTTTCAAGACTATATACTCTAATAACCTATGTGATGTTATAAAAACTCCCCTAAATATTTGGTACAAAGTGATGAGCAAAGCGCACCTGGAAAAAAAAATCTCGGTTATTAAGATGGGTCGAACATGATAGAGTATTCTTGTGTTATTCTTTATCTTGGTTTATATTGTATGATCACTAGTAGCACGTGTAAACTGTTAGAATCCTAGGCTAACATATACGCATCGTATTTCACTTTGTTTTATGGCCTGCCACTGATGTGCTCGTCCTCTCCCTGTACAGGATATGAGCTGTGAAATCGGTCAACTATCGTATAGTCGTTGGTTTGTCTCTCTCTGTTCTCCTCCCTGTTCTTTCCTTATCTTATCCCCTCCCAGTCCTGTGTATAAGAGACCTTCTTCCTCCTTCCCACCTCGCACTCGCACTCCCATTTTACTGTGTTTTGTGCCTCGGAGCTCCGATCCCTTTTTTTATTGTTTGTTCATTAAATTACTTATTATCCCAGTATTCCTGCATCTGCATCTTCGCTCTTTTCCACAACAATTTGGCGTCACGAACAGGATTGCTGGAGACCCGTCAGTGGAACTCTGGGACGTTGAGGGCCCGGGACCAGGAACGGAGGAAACTCCTCGTTCCCCCTCTACCTCGAACCAAGCATTCAGAGATGAGAGGATCGGCGTCTAAGAGTGGATCTGATCGGCTTCACGTCTATCCAAGCGAACCTGGAAGGGAAGTGCTGATTCAGAGATCGGGTGAGAAGTAATTGTTCTTGTCTCAGACATATCAGTGACCAGTGGGTTGTTTTCCTTGTCGTCTACGAACGGTCCCGGGGCAGGACGGAGAGCATATGTTAACCGTGCCTGTCAGGTAGGTGTTGATTCTGAATCAACACTGAAATTCCCGCTCCACAAGTGAGCCGGAAGCTTCTGGTAGGTAAACTACCAGAGGGGTGAGTTTTTTCTCCACCTTTTTGCTCCAGAGTAAGAAAAAGGGGTGCACGGGGACGCCTGTGTATTTTCTGACTTGGAATTTTGTGAAAACTTAGTGAAAAGTCAGAGTAATAAGTCTAGCTAGACAGTGCTGGGGAAGAACCAGAGCAAAGTGGCTGCTGCTGTTCCCCAGGGGGGACCAATTGTGGACGACATGAGGAAAAAATATGGTCCAGATTGTCTTGACATGTTGGGAATTTGGGTTGAAAAGTATGATTTCCCAGCAGGGGGATCACTGAGTTTGGAGGAATTGAGAAACCTCCGGGATAAATTGAAGATAGCAGAGGGAAAGGTTACAAAAAAGAAAAAAACAAACAAATATGCAATTCAGATCATCAAAGATCATGAAAGGTGTTTTTCATTCTGGAAAACTGAAGCAGAAGTCAGGGACAGGAAACAAGTAAAAAAAACAAAAACAAACGTGTGAACAGCGCTGGGCGCTGGAGCACAGGGGTGACAGAGATAACGGCAGAGGGTGCACACACTCACACACACTCCCCAGAGGAGGGAGAAAAGGAGCCGCTCACACACGAGCATTCAAATGCACCAAATCGTCTGTATCCTTCTCTTACAGGCCCGAGGGACCCTCTCCTGGACATGCCTGTCTTCCCTCCTCCCGCCTGCCCTCATCCAACGCTACCACCTTATAACCCTGCGCACTCCAGCACCGACGCCGCAGCGTCGCCACGTTCATCAGGACTGCCGTCAACCAAACGGCCAGCCTCATCACTGCTTTCAGACAAGGGCTGCTCCCCCAGATCGCCAAAGCAGTTAACACAAGCTGCTGCGTGGGGATTGAAGATGCCCGGCTGACAGAGGTCCGACGTCATGCAGTGCACGCTGAGAGGCTTCTGCAGGAGGCCAGCGATGCAGAGGACAAGAAGATAAAGCGTGCCTCCCTCACCATGATGAAGCACCTCAGTGACACGGCGAGACGGCCCTACAGGAACAACGACAACCGACGAAGGGCGACTAGCGGAGACAGAGGCGAAAAGGGGGCGTGCCACATCTGCGGCCGAATGGGTCACTGGGCCAGAGAATGCCCTGACAAAGGAAGAACCATGCCCACCGCAGCCAAGAGAGTGATCGCGAGGACCGGAAAAGAGGATCCAGAGGGGACCAGGACGTGTTTATGTAGCATAATTGTGGCAAAGCACTGTTCCTGCTTTTGTTGTGGTTTGTGGCGTGTGTGAGAGTGATCAGTGAGCAGGGTGCAGTTACCCACTTCTACCAGTGGAGGTCGTGTTCGCCCCGGGGAATAACGCTAGAGAGGTCTCAAGTGGCTCATGAGACCTATGTGGAGCGAACCGTCGTAGCGGACGTTAACGTGTGTGTTATCTGTTGTGCTTCCACAGGTGAGAAGGGGAAATGGTTGAAAATAAGAGCAAATGTATGTGTGGCTGTTTCGTAATTGAAGTCTGAGATCGAGGGTATGTGAGTTAAATTTACGTTTTGAATGTATCGTCTCTGAGTGATGTGGGAAATGTGGGAAACGACATGATTAATAAGTTCAAGTCGAAGTCGGGTATGGATCTGTGTTTTGAAATGTAAAAAGTAGATAACGCTCGAGAGGAAGTCTCTCAAGTGGCTCGTGAGACCTATGCGGAGCGAACCGTAGTAGCGGACGTTAACATGTGTGTTGTCTGTTGTGCTTCCACAGAAAACCAAAATAAAAGCTTCTAAAGAAACAAAGAAAAACAAAAATAAATGTGTCTTCGCAACATTACCATGCTACATTTACGTTTGACTATCTGCTTTAATATAAAACCACAACAAATGTGTTTTATAATTGTCTTTATATAATCTACAAACGTATTTGTATGATCCAGGGAAAATTCCATGTTTGTTTGCGAAACTCATTGGAAGAATGAAGAAAATCTGTTTGATTGTTATTGTCATGAACATGAATCACAAAACATATATATATATTTTTTTTTTTCCATGTGTCACTTTAACAGAGACAACACCATCTGTAATTACTATGTTTGGTTGCATTTCCCTGGCAGGCAAAGATAGATGGAAGAGACATCCTTCTGGGTAGAAGATGGGACTGGCTTGTCTGTGGATGGTGGAGGCTCGCTGGGCTCATCAATCCGTCCATCCATTCACCTTGTTTGTCTCATCCTGACTGCAGCACGCCACTGTGGAGGCTTGACATAACACACATTAGATTAATAACAGAAAAGCAAAATGTGACTTATGGTGTATTATTTAGTGTGCTTCAGTTGTAATTCTCATAATAATGACTGTTTTGCTGGCTTCACACAATATATATAATTGGCCTGTCTTAGTTAAAAGCCCACTCACCACGACAAGGTGAAGGCCAAGAGTGGGAACACAAACACAGACCAGAAACGAACAGGACAAATCCAGACAAGACTACAAAAAACACAAACACAAATATCAATGACTTTGACCACTATCTTTTTTCACAAAAACTTTTATTTCTTTACAAATTGAACCTTAGATTGTGTCACAACAAACTAAATAAACCCTTGAAACAGCCAACAAAACATGAAACAACAACACTTCATCAATATTATAATGAGTATCCTCATTGTATGTCCTTGTATGGTTCAATGCTGACACAATAAAATAAAAATGAAAAATAAAGACAATGTCTCTTTTTTGGCACGACTGATTGTAGTAGACTATAGCTCTTATACTTAGCCTGACAGTTTGTGCAATGAATTATATTATATCCTAAAACAAGACTAAATAGCCCATAGTTTAAAAATATGTTCAATAGTAAGTGTTCAGTGGGTCAGATGTCAAATGTGATCTATTTAAAATGTAGAATAGATGAGCTAAATAACACATATATAATACACATTGATGGGAATTGAACCATCGCCTCAGTCTTGCAAGTCCAAGATTGTCATAATGTACCACAAACCTAAATCACACTCCCTTTTTTCATCTAAGCTGTTTGAGTAGCGTTAGCACACCGTGATTCCTCATCAACTACAGGCCTACACTTCAAATAATTATGAGAAAAATCCAACGTAAAGAGAGCACTTCCATTAGGAAATAGTCAACATGAAATTTCGTCCTCTACTGACACCTGCTGGTCAAATTGAATAGTTGCAAATATTGTGAAGAAGTTGTCATCTAATTCTAATCCGAAACAATATGGCCATTCCAAGTGAAGTATTAAGACAATTAATCAGGTTTGTACTGCTTGATTGAACACATTCATCCCGTTCCAGTGCACTAAAACCCACTTCCCTTCAGGACCGTGTCAGCGAAGCCAAAACTTCCTTGAGTGACGCTGTTTCCCAGCATGCAATGCGAGCTAGCGATTCACAATACTATTTCATCACAAACATGGATGTAAAAAATAAAAAGGGAAAAGGGGAAAAAATGAAACTTCAGGAACACCAACCATTGCAATACAAGCAGAACTGGGCCGAAGTTTTATATTATGTACACCATAATACAGCCTTCTGGTGGACAAGCCATACTATTTAATCCGTGTCCTCCTATGGCACTTCCGTGGGTGGAAGCTCATCATAGAGGTCATGTGCTGGTTGTGCATCACTCCAGCGATCACCTCGGGGAAGGTCTGAGACAAGGTCGTTGCCCTTGCAGGTAATCTGATTCAGGTGAACATATGGAAAACATGGGTCAATGTGGTAAGTCTTAACAAGAGAAGCTTACACTGGCGAAAATAATGTACTACAAGTGAATGTCACACTTTCTCTTCGTTTTGTATGTGGTCAGTCTTAACAAGAGAAGCTTACTGGCGAAAATAATGTACTACAAGTGGATGTCACACTTTCTTTTTGTTTTGTATGAGCATTTAAAAACAACAACATAATAATATGGATTTTGACCATGTATGTTTTGGAGTTCATTGAAAGAGGTTTCTTTATATATATATATATATATATACATATATATATATATATATATATATATATATATATATATATATATATATATATATATATATATATATATATATATGTATATATATATATATATATATATATATATATATATATATATATATATATATATACACATATATATACATATATATATATATACATATACATATACATATATATACATATATATACATATATATATACATACATATACATATATATATATATACATACACACACACATATATATATATATATATATATATATATATATATATATATATATACATATATACATATATATGTGCGTGTGTGTGTGTGTGTGTAACTTTAACTAACTTATCTATTTCTATCCATCTATCAAACGTACTATCTAGGGATCTATCTAGGGGGGGGGGTTAAAATGAGCCGTCGATTGTATGTGTGGGAGTCCCTCGGGTTCAGCCCAGCTGATTTAGTGTTCGGTGAGAGGACCCTCACGTCTGTTAAGGGGTAAGTGGCTTTCCAATGTTAAATGAGTCGAGAATAATGTGTTAGATTACGTCTTTTTTTTTTTTCGTGAATGCTTGCATCGTGCTTGTGAAATTGCTCACAAAACTCTTGTCGCCAGCCAGTCTAAAATGAAGCGGCAGTTTGACAAGAAAGCTGTGGCTCGAGTTTTTGAGACAGGCGACCGAGTGTTGGTATTGTTGCCGTTACCCGGTTCCCGTTTGCAGGCTGGTTTTTCTGGTCCGTATGTCGTGGAGCGCAAACTTTCCGTTACAGATTATGTAGTGCACACTCCTGATAGAAAACGATCGTCCCGCGTCTGCCACGTCAAAATGTTGAAAAGTTCCGCCCGGTTCACACTGGACGTGGAAGCGCCGCGAAGCGCCGCGAAGCGCCGAGCGCTTCCATTCAGCGCCCATGTTAATCAATCAGTGTGTTTACATGCAGAGCTTAATCGGACTAAGCAATAATTCTGTTTTCTCGTCCAATCGGAGTTCTCAGCTTGGTCCCCGTATCCATGCAGCTGAGAAATTCAAATTATTGACAGGAACGTGTCCTCCTCACAACACTAGGGGGTGGAGTGAGTCTTTTCAGCCGGTCAGCTGCTTTCAGTTGACATATTAAATCTATTATGATATGGAACGATAGTTCATAATGTACGTGTTACTTGCTTTGCAGATAAGGTGTACCCTATTTCTTGTGCTCCTGGTTATTTTAAAAGGCAGACAAGAACGTTGTTTGCTGTTGGAGGGCTACAACAACACTTCGATGCTACGCTTTGTGCCGTCGCTACGGACCCCAAACTCTCGTTCTTGTTGGATTCGGGTGTGTGTCTGTATTCGATTATCATGATGTTGTTTTTTTTAAATGCTCATACAAAACAAAAATAAAGTGTGACATTCACTTGTAGTACATTATTTTTGCCAGCAATCTTCTCTTGTTACAACTGACCATCGACCCATATTTTCCATATACTCAACTGAATCAGATACCCTGCAGATCCCCTGCAAGGGCCCCGAGGTGATCGCTGGAGTGACGCGCAACCAGCACGTGACCTCTACGATGAGCTTCCACCCACGGAAGTTCCATAGGAGGACACGGCTTAAATAGTATGGCTTGTCCACCAGAAGGCTGTATTATAGTGTACATAATATAAAACTTCGGCCCAGTTCTGCTTGTATTGCAATGGTTGGTGTTCCTGAAGTTTCATTTTTCGTCCCTTTTTATTTTTTACATCCATGTTTGTGATGAAATAGTATTGTGAAATCGCTAGCTCGCATTGCATGGCCATATTGTTTCGGATTAGAATTAGATGACAACTTGTTCACAATATTTGCAACTATTCAATTTGACCAGCAGGTGTCAGTAGAAGACGAAATTTCATGTTGACTATTTCCTAATGGAAGTGCTCTCTTTACGTTGGATTTTTCTCATAATTATTTGAAGTGTAGGCCTGTATCTGCACACAATTTGGAATTCGTCCCAGCACCCTGAGCTGTAAATTTGGACGGTGTAAAATGAAAATGGCCATCTGCAGCAGAATGAAAGTGAGATTGCATTGTCCAGGTAGGAGGACAGCAGTCAGTCATGTTTCACCTCCAGTCAACACGCAGTGGTTCACATGAAGGTCCAAGAGGCCTACAGACCTACACTGAGTCTGGACGTGGCAGTACAGTTGGATCATTGTCTTTGTTGTGTTGTTTGGTCATTGTGATCCAATGTAATGTGAGAGAAGGACGAGTGCAGTTATATTGGAGTGAGTTTTTTAGAGTGTAATAGAAGTTATAATGCAGAGTCTGTTTTTATGAAATGTTCTATCACCTGGCATTCATCCATCCATCCATCCATCCATCCATCCATCCATCCATCCATCCATCTTCTACTGCCGTATCCGGAGTCAGGTCTCGGGGGCAGCAGCCTCAGCAGAGACCCCCAGACTTCCCTGGACCCAGTCACCTCCTCCAGTTCCACCAGTGGGACCCCAAGGCTTCCCAGTCCAGCCCAGAGACCGGGTCAGCACCACTCTGACTCCCCGAGTCCCTGCTGCTCAGGTGAGGCTTCAAAGATCTGGCTGCACCTGATTGGACGGTCGTGGAGGATCTCCTTGGTCTTCTTGGTCTTCTTGGTCTCCAGCTGTTTGACCTCATGCTCTCTGTTGACCTCCTCACTCAGTCCCTCAGTGATGTAGAGCTCAGTGTAGATGCTGTTGAGGAGAGTTTGACTTCCTGCTTCTTCACCTTTAGTCACACGTTCACATCTCCTCTACAGACTGATCTTGTGCTGCTGTAGAAGCTCCTGCAGACCACCAACCTCTGGAGCTGAGAGAAGGTTGGAGAAGAAAACATCAGTGTGACAGTGTGAGCATCATTTTCTGTCCACGACTTGAAGCTGAAAGCATCCAAACTCCATTTTTCAGCTGATGTGGTGAAGCTGCTGTTGTCTGACTGTTTGCTCTAAATGTCCTCTAGTGGATCTTCTGACTGGAGGTCCTGACCACGGTTATAATAGTTAACGAAAACGAACAAAATAACGAAAACTTCAATTGAAAAAAACAATTGTCACGTTCCCAGGGGTTAGGATTTTGGTACCTGCCTCGTTGGGGTTTTGAAGCGAGCAGAGCTGAGACCATAAGGGTGACGTAGCAACATTCAGGACACTGATTGGCCAAAGGCAGTCTTTCACGAAAGACCAAAACCGCCATTTTTAAATGCCTCGCGTGTGGATTTTTACATTAACACGTATTAAAAACTGAAAAGCTTATGAAACTGTACCATGGGTGAACAAAGAACTACAGACGTTTCTGTTCTCTGTGGCCGAAGAAAAAGCACAATGCAGACAGTTGTGCAGAAAGTTTAGTGTTAGCTAAAATATCGGGCACACAGACGTACTTATTATGTATACATTTCTTTCCATTGTAACAGGTCACTACAAGATCTGCAATCCATTACCTAGAATTGGTTTTCCTTAAACTGATGTACAGGATTACTAATCTGACTTTGATGGGCAAATTTGACAACAGAATACAATTATGAAGCACTAAAACACAGGACCACAAAACAATTAAATGCATGATGAAATAATGATATGCTTTGTTAAATGAAATAAAATGGCATTTTCAACTAAGTAATAAAATAGTCGGTGGTGCAGTGGTTAGCGCTGCCGCCTCACAGCAAGAAGGTCGTGGGTTTGATTCCGGGGCCTGGACCTGGGACCTTTCTGTGTGGAGTTTGCATGTTCTCCCTGTGTCTGCGTGGGTTCTCTGCGGGTTCTCCGGCTTCCTCCCACACTCCAAAAACATGCATGTGAGGTCAATTGAACGTTCTAAATTGTCCGTAGGTGTGCATGTGAGTGTGAATGGTTGTTTGTCTCTATGTGGCCCTGCGATGAACTGGCGACTTGTCCAGGGTGTCACCCTGCCTTCGCCCTAAGACAGCTGGGATAGGCTCCAGCAGACCCCCGTGACCCTGAATAGGAATAAGCGGGTATAGAAGATGAATGAATGAAATCTTTATTCAATGAATGACACATTTTATTTCACTCGTGGTTTATGTAATTATTATTTTTTGCTCCATAGCTTTCATGATTCAGCATTACATGTTAAGCGTGATGAATTGCATGAAAAGAGAGAGCACTCGCTGATAAATTAACATAGTGTGCTGTTTAATTCCATGAGGACGACAAAATATTTGCAAATTTGTGTTAGCTACACACATCGACAGGTGCAAGAGAAAGGGAGGAACTTTCAAGATCGTTGAGTTTTTATTTATTTTTTTTTTAGTTCTGATGAAATAAATAGACCAATCATTTCATTACTTTGTCTGCTTTCCAAAGAGGTTATTCATTCAAAAAATATGTGTGGCAGTGCTGTTATGGTCCATAGAGAGTTGCTTCAAAGAATTATCATTTATTATTCAGTGGCACATTGCTCACTTGTTTAATACACAAATAATAGTATATTATTATAATAATACTATTTTATTAATATAATAATAATAATAATAATAATAATAATAATAATAATAATTATTATTATTATTATTATTATTATTATTATTATTATTATTATTATTATTATTATTTCTAAAATTTCCAAACAACAATCGTCAGTTGTTCCGTAAAAAATACATTGATTTCCATGTTGAATTTTGTACGGTCCGTGAGCGCGCACGACTGTCAGTGACGGTCTCCACACTGACACAACTGCGCATGCTCTATTATCCCATCAATGCGGAAGTCAAAAAGTTTTTGGGAGCCATGCGCTGGGTGAGCAACTTCATTGAAAGGAATGGGACGCCATCTGGGGGCTTGCCGCACTGTCACGCAGGTTGTGACGTAGCGGGCCGGCGACGCCGAAAGGTATGATGTGAATGATTGACAGCTACCATTCGTTCCTGTTAGCGAGAGGATTAAAAACAAACAGACACCATAATGGCATCAAAAAGGAGTTATCCCAGCGGTGCGGAGAAACGGAAGGAAAAGAAAACTGATCAAGAAAAACTTGCAAAAGGGAAAGGTAAGTTATTTGTTTGTGATGTGGGCTGGAGAGGTGGAGGTGAAACGCTGTTGCCCCCCCCCCCCCCCAAGTTTGTTTATTTGTCCTGCTAGCCAGCTAGCTAGCTAGCTAGCGTCAGATAAATGTTAGCTGGCTGGCTAATATTTGTTCGTCATGAATCAGCGTTTTTGTTTGTTTTATGAAAGTTGACCATATCCTGCCATGTTGGCCTATCCTGCCATGGGAATGAGTGATTGACTCCACACCCGTTTATTCACATTCTAACAGGGAGGGAGGGAGGGAGGGCATGTTGTAGTTGTTGTTGTAGTCAGTCCCCTGTTATTGTTCAGTTAACATATTTGACTCTTAATGTTATTTTAGCCTTAACTTAGGATGAATTTACTAAGCTTAGTTTGTATTTTGTAGGCCCTTAATTAGAGATGTGCTACTGTTTTATAATTCAAAGAAATATTTTATGGAAATACTTTATTTGGCATGGTGTTGACTATTTTAGACTGTTGTGGCAGTGGGTCATTTATCTTAGTTTTATTACTTTAACTAGTACAGTGTGTAAAGTAATGCCAAAAACTCTTAAAAATGACAGTTTTGTAATTGGGTAAAAGCTTTAAAGGGACACTGCAACCATAATGTTTAATTTAAAAACAAATGAATTTTTAATTTTCCTATATTACTGCAACATCACTGTAATAATAAAATAGGAAAATGCGCTTCTGATCTGTTTTGCTTGATGATCTAATGAGCTTTGTCTCTGCAGGAGCAATTCTAAAATATGTTGGCGCTCCAGACATTGAGCCAGAGGGATCTCCCGAACATCCTGACCAGGAAGCTCCAGGACCAACACGTTCCTCAGAACCTCCTTCTGTCCAGGTGAATAATGTGTGTTATTCTTAGTAGCTAAGCTGATAAGTGTGGGACGAAACTAAGGCAATTAAGCATTATTTTGATTGTTGGTTTGCTTTTTAGTGTTGCACTTGTTGGTTTGTTGGATTTTCTTATTTAAAGTAAGCATTTTTTTTTTATGAATACTCAATCTGTTGTATTTATTGACATATAGAGGATTCTTTTCCTAGTATTATAGTGTTTGTTTGTTTTTAAATCAGTTTAACTTGCCTGAGTTGCTCAACTGAAGATGTTTAATTTTACCTGTAGCCTGTTTTGCTCACGAGGTGTAATAGATTGTGGAATCTTAGTAGACCTTGCTGAGAGTGGCAGCAATCAGCTCTGATGACCATGGTGCTTGTAAATAAGGCAAATGCGCCATCTAGTGGGATGCAGCATGTTTATTCGTGTTGGAGCAATGACAAGTACTACTAACAAAACAAAAGATGCACAGGGTAAAAAAAAATAATCATAAACTCTTCTTAGATCTCTTATAGATTATTGATAATAGCATTCTAATTGATTTCAAACCTTTTCAAAAGATCTTTTGCCAATAGCACACCCAAATATTTGATAACCTTGGAATTCCATTTGATTTTATATTTTCCTGTGTTTGCTATGTTTAACTTGTTGCCTGTGTATTTACCATAGGTTTCTTTTATCAACATCAAATGAGGTAAGGTTCTGTCCGGGTCTTGGAGAACCAAAATAATATCATCAGCAAAAAGCCCTGTTAGATGTCCCTGCTCTCCTATATGTATTCCTTTTAGATTGTTACTTTGTCTGATCATTTGTGCCAGCGGCTCAATGAACATAGCAAACAATGTAGCGCATAGGCAACATCCTTGACGAGTACCATTAATCTTTATCCTTGCCGTAGGTTCTTGGTAGAGACCTTGAATACACTGTATTAACTTTTCTTGGAACCCCAGTTTCCCAAGAACTTGATACAGAAATCTCCAATTCACACAGCCAAGGCTCACCAGTAACAGCTCGCAGGCCCTGCTTTTGGATCTGATCGATTATGTATAGGACCCGTCTAATGTCTTCTTGAGTCTGCCTACCTGTTAAAAAAGCTGACTGATTGGAAGTCCATCTCGTCCCCTTAAATTTCAAAGCGTAACGAACCTGTGTAGCCCGAGGAATTTTATTATAGTTTATTTCCTAGGGTGCAACTCCCCAGGTGGCGTTGTCAGGCAACCCCCCCCCCCCCCCCCCCATTTTCCTTTATACCCACCATCAGAATTGTCTCCACCTCCGCCAGACCCTCCCCCTTGCCGTAGGTTCTTGGTAGAGACCTTGAATACACTGTATTAACTTTTCTTGGAACCCCAGTTTCCCAAGAACTTGATACAGAAATCTCCAATTCACACAGTCAAGGCTCACCAGTAACAACTTTTGGAGCTGATCTATTATTTATAGGACAGTCCTAGGGCTGGACGATATAGAAAAAAAGCATATCGATATAAAAAAAAAGTCATATTGCTCGATATCGATAATTATCAAAAAAATGTAAAACATATTTTAATTGCAGCGCTGGATGTTTTATACTATTACTTCATGACAGACTTTTAATAAAGAACACACGAGCACTGAATTCAAATTCAAACTTTTATTCAACCACCTTTTTTAAACACAACTGAATTGTTTGTTTGTTTTTATTATTATTATTATTATTATTATTATTATTATTATTTATTTAGTTATTTATTTAAAAAAAAATAGGCTGAGATAGGGCTCGAACGTGCGACTCAACCAGAGGTCTGAAGTTGTGGCGGTTAACAGCTCGTTTTGCACTGATTCCCTGCACTCGTTGTACAGACGAGGAAGAGCTGTGTTTGAAAAATACTTGCAGTCTGGAACTTCATATCGCGGGTCAAGAGTGGCGAGAAGCTGTTTGAAGCCAAGCTTTTCAACGGTGGTTATTGGCAGCATATCCCTCGCTATGAAGCATGTTACTACATGGGTGATGTCCTTATGGCGCTTGGACGCTTTGTCGTATTTACTGCAAGAATTCCAGTTTGGTCTGCTTTACTTGCTTGGTGCTGGCGCTGGCAGCGGATCCCTCCGACAACGTGGAGCCGCTGGGTCTGCGTTTGCGATTGGTTGGAGGAAGAAATGACCGTAATATTAAGCTACATGATTGGCTATGATGAAAAAGGAAGTGAAACTTTTTCTATCAAACTTTTTATCCACCCCTTTTTTTCCTATCGCAGCACACGTCTATCGATCGATATATATCGTTATCGAATTATCGTCCAGCCCTAGACGGTCCCGTCTAATGTTATCTTGAGTCTGCCTACCTGTTATAAAACCTGACTGATCCTCATCTATCAAGTCCGGCATAAAACTTTCAAGTCTTTTTGAGATGATTGAAGTAAAGATCTTCTAGTCAACATTTAAGATTGAAATGGGCCTATACGATTCACAAAGTTCCTTATTTTTCCCTTCTTTTGGAATAACTGGAATGACAGCCTCTTTCCATGAGGGAGGCCGTTTGCCCTCTGTCAGAGTCAGATTAAAATAATTTAGGAGTATCGGGGTTAATTCTTCTCCAAATGTTTTATACCACTCACTAGGAAACCCATCACTACCTGGCGCTTTGGTTGATTTTAAGCCTGCTAATGGCAGCATCTATTTCTTTTTTGGTTATACTGGAAATGAGTTTTCTATTTTGCTCATCTCCAATGGCTGGTAGGTCCAATGAGTCAAGGAATTCTTTCATCTCACAATCTTCTTTAGCCGTGAGTTGGGTATATAGATTTTCATAGTAATCTTTAAAAACCCTCTCTATTTCTTCAGGTTCAAGTAGTAGCTGTTTCGTTAATGGGTCTCTAATTTTACATATTGCATGAGAAGCTTGCTGGGCCTTTATTCCTCTTGTTTAATATTTGGTTGATTTGCAGCCTGATTCATAGTGGGTCTGTTTAATGAATTTCAGCTTTTTCTCAACATCTAGCCTCAAGACATCGTCTATTTCCCTTCTGACACCGATTATTTGTTGTGACACTGTATCGTCCTTATTGCTTTTGTGTTGCTGTTCCAGAGTTGTTCATTGGTTTACCAGCTTCTTGTAACCTTCTTCTCTATGTGGCAGGTGGGTTTGCCCCCACCTTCGCGTCATCAATCACACCTGCGCCGGAGTGCAATCTTTGCGTCCCTCAGTGCGTTTACATGGTACTAGAGAAATTTGAATTATTGCCTTAGTCCGATTATGATCGGAGTTTGAGAACTCCGATTGGAATCGGAGAACTCCGATTGAGACACCCAGATAATGCGATTGGAATTCTAATTTCTCGGCCATGTATACGCCTTAGTCGGACGATTAACTGGACAACGCAAGTGCGCACGCGCCACCGCACAACTATGTCGTCTAACAAAACAGACGGCGTGAAACAACCAGCAAACGCGAATAAGAATGTTGACATTTGGAGAGAGGATGAGACCGGGGCGATGCTTTCTCTTCTAAAAGAGATGGACATATTAAAATTACACACAACAGAGACCTTTTTTAAAAGGGTAGCGCAGCAAATGCAGGGCTCCGGCTTTGC
The DNA here is from genome assembly GCF_046127955.1 of Nelusetta ayraudi. Classification (NCBI taxonomy): domain Eukaryota; kingdom Metazoa; phylum Chordata; class Actinopteri; order Tetraodontiformes; family Monacanthidae; genus Nelusetta; species Nelusetta ayraudi. The sequence continues at coordinate 8,092,289 of NW_027466100.1, forward strand.
GCAGCCCTGAACAAATACCTATTTGTTCGTATTTATATTTCTACCTTTTCGTTCACATTTTTTGTAAGTTAGAAGAATTTCAACTTGTAAATAAAAGCACAGGAAAGAGATGTTTTTCTGATTTGTTTTCATTTCGATAACAATCGCTGTTATTCTGCTGGAAACGGCACAAGCTTCCTCCACGGTCGGCTCTTTAATGAGCGTGTGTATAACTGAAGACACCGTTCCTTTGCAAAACCTGTACACAAACTCTCCCACCAGTCTGCGCAGAACCCGCATCCAACAAGAACGAGAGTTTGGGGCCCGTGGCGACGGCACAAAGCGTAGCATCGAAGACATTGTGTTGTTGTAGCCCTCCAACAGCAACACAACAACACAACGCGGACACTTTTCCTTTGATTTTGGTTTATTTGGTTTAGACAATTCAGTTTGTCTGTTTCTTTTGTTAGCGTAACCACTTTCTTTGGTTGGTTTTCTTTTCTTTGTTTTGTTGTGAAATTTTGGTGAAACTTTGGGTTTTCTATTGAGTAGCGATTTTGTTATAGTTTGAGTTCCTTTTTTAGTTCATTAATATCTTGTTCCCCAGTGATCGTTACCTTTTTGTTTTGGGTTTTGGTCCTGTGTGTGTGTGTGTGTGTGTGTGTGTGTGTGTGTGTGTGTGTGCGCGAAGAATAAATAAGGAGTTGGCATAGCGTGAATTTTGGCTTGTAGTGATTCCCTTAGCTTTGTTTATTCCCTTTTTTGAGTTTTCTTTGGTTTCTTTGGCCCTGTTCCCCTTATTTTCTTATGTTGAACAGTCTTTTTGGTATGGTTCTTATTTCTTTGACACTCAGGCAGCTAAACTTGGTCTATTTTAAATTGTTGTCAAATAAAGCTGTTTCATTGGAAGTCCGTCTCGTCCTCTTAAATTTCAAAGCGTAACGAACCTGTGTAGCCCGTGGAATTTTATTATAGTTTATTTCCTGGGGTGCAACTCCCCAGGTGGCGTTGTCAGGCAACCCCCCCCCCCCCACCACCACCCCAATTTTCCTTTATACCCACCTTTATACCCACCATCAGAATTGTCTCCACCTCCACCAGACCCTCCCCCTCGCCACATCTAGTCTTTTTTTGATAGGCTGCCCTCGCTATTAACCTCCCTCTCATCACAGCTTTAATTGTGTCCCACAGTATAGTAGTGTCTACTGGACTATCTATGTTCTCCTCCATAGAGCATTTAATCTCTTTCTTAACCTCCTCCAGTGTTTTTGGATTATTTAGCATACCCACATTTAATCTCCAAAGTGTGTTTTTCTTCCTCTTATTTAGACAAATAATAAGGTAATTAATACTGTGTCAGTACAAGTCAGTCGTTCCTATTTTACATTCCTCTATTCTGTATCTGTCTGTAATGTTAATAAAAAAAATAGTCCTCTGTAACGGGTGGAGGTCCCTCCAAACATCAAACATCCCTAGTTCGGCTAGAGAGACGTTGACAAGTTTCGACAGGCGGGTCTGACTTCTGTTGCCATTAGTTGTGTCGAGTTTAGCTTTTAAATCATGTTGAAATCCCCTGCACATATTAGGATTCCTTCACTTTCCACAGCTATGATCTCAAACAGTGATTTCAAAAAGCACTTGTCCAACCCTGGACCAAAGTAACTGAGTTATCATCCAATTTCCCTTTGACTATTACATATCTCCCTTCTTTGTCATTTATTTTTTTAACAACTTCAAAACTGATAGAATTAGAGATTAATATTGTGACACCTCTCTTTGGGCCTTTCCTGAACAAGCTAAAAAAAACATTTCTATATCCAAATCTTTTCAGTGTGTCGTGCTCTTGTTGAGAGAGATGTGTTTCCTGTAGATCAGGCATGGCCAAACTACGGCGTGTCTCTGTCCGGCCCGCGTGAAGGCAGTCAAAAATCTAACCTAACTTAGAAATGACACTTGAACCTGCAATGAGTATTTTAGTCGTTCTAAATGAGTCCAACGTTAGAAAAAAAGGAGCGACCCGGACTTCCCACAGTCTCTTTTCTATTAACATGGGAATTCAATTTTAATAATTTGTCAACTAAAAACACCGGTCATACTAGAACATCCCTACCAGCTTTCTTCCCTGTATTCTCTGAATTTAATCAAAGAATCTTTGAAACTCTTGTAGCTTTTCTCTGGCTCGTGTCACTGCTGATGCGTAGCCCCTCCAGGATCCCTCCTTGCACTGCCACTCCGTCGTAGTGCGGGGCACCGAGTGCCGCAGGCCCCTCCGCACCCGTCGCCACCGCCGTCTTCTCCACCAGGCCGCGTCTCGCCAATTCCTCCTTTACCTCCTCTGCGCTGTTGTAGGTTCGAGTTCCCGTATCCCAGTGGGTCCTCATCTTGGTGAATGGCGTCTGGAAGCGGATGCCCTTCTCCTTCAGGATTCTTTTAGCAGTGTTGTACTCCTTTCTCTTTTGGACCATCTCTGTCGCGTAATCGTGATGGAATGACGGTACTTTCTTCCCCAGTTCTATTTTCTTTGTCCATAGCTCTCTCAGGACCCTCTCTTTGGTAGTAAATTCCAGAAAGTTAACAATGATGGGTCTCGGTTGGGCACCGTCCGCTGGCTTCTGTGCAAATGAGCGGTGTGCTCTCTGAATTTGGAAATTAAAATCTGCTGGCAGGTGCAGTTCGCTTTTCAGCAGGTCTTCCACAAACTTGGCCACAGATTCTCCCTCCTCTCCTTCAGTGACTCCATAGATACGTAGGTTGTTTCTCCTCGGCCTGGACTCCAGGTCAGTTAACTTGTCCTGAAGAGCTTTTTGTTCTGTGATATGACCAGAGCGTCATTAGCTTCCTGTGCCCAACGTTCTAGCTTTTCAATCCGCGACTCAGCCTCGTTGATCTTGCCGGTCTGGAGCTCCTGTTCGGTGATGACTTTCGCAAGTTGTTGATTTATTTCGTGTTTGAAGTCGTCCAAGTCTTTTTCCACGTCGTTCCTCAGTGTTTCTCCAAACATGCGAAGGACTTCTTTTGATTCCGTTTTTAAATCCCGTATCTCCTTGCTAATAATTTCTATGTCCGAGCCCTTTTTCGAGTCGTTAGTCACGAGGAGTTCGTTTCGCCATCTCCCTCTGTTTCAGAGCAAGCTGGTAGTTCCGCCATATTGTCTGTTACCGTGTTTCTGTTTTGGTTGAATGGAGTTTTCCTTCCCATTCCAGCGTTCCCCTGATCACTTTGTAGTTAATATGATATCTGACAATAGTCATTCAAGTTTTCGGGGAGTTTTTACCCTAGACGGTCGAGAGCCCTGGTGTCGCGCAGTCTACCGCTTTATGGCCAAACCAGAAGTCCCTTCCCTCTAGCCTTTTCAAGGGGGAGGTGGCTAGACTCGGCTCTTGTGGGACGAGAAGCAGAAGGCCTGTCCGATCGGGGGGGAAGATGAGATGACATTTTTGTGGGTCAACACAAACTCATCTGCGAGGACAGCAGCCTTGGACAATGACAACACTTTCTGTTCATTCAAGAACATTACCACCTTCTCTGGCAAAGAGTCTTTAAAATCTTCTAAAAGAACGAGCTCACGGAGTGACTCAAAGTCATTTTTGACATCATTAGCTGCACACCATTTATCAAAGAGGTTGCTTTTCTCCCATGCAAACTCGACAAAGATTTGACCACTAGATTTTCTATGGTTCCTAAATCTTTGCCAGTAGGGCTCAGGAACAAGCTCATAAGCAGGAAAAATTGCTTCCTTTACAACATCATATTGCAGGCTGTCTTCTAAGAAAAGAGCAGACACCAACTCCTGTGCTTTTCCCACCCGCTTGCATTGGAGAAGGACAGGCCACATGTCTCTTGGCCAGTTGAGTGGCGAAGCTATTCGCTCCAAGGCACTGAATTATGAATTCTGTACCTACCTACAACCCCCCCTTCCGTGGCCCGCCGACTCGATGCAGGTCTGTCATGTGGCCCGTTGCTAAAAAAGTTTGCCCACCCTCTATACAGACAGTGAGTTGGAGCAAGCTCGTAAGCACTACTTCCAGATGGCCCGCACTGCCAGTGAGGGGAAATGTGTCATGTTCAAAGAGCTGAGATGCAGGCTGGTGAGAAACACTGTCACCAGCATGATTTCTATCTTGAGAGCCAGTCAGCAAGGAGAGGGGGTCCGGTACCCTTCTAAGCATGAAGTCACTGCAATGGCTAAAAGACTAGTGGAGTATTATCCCATGCTGAAGGATTAAGACAAAACAATGAAACATGTAAGTGATTATATTATTTTGCGCACTTTTTGTGAAAAAAGTGTGAAGATTTTGAAGCGTGTGGTTATTTTTGGCTGATACTTTTTTTTTATCTGTATATGTTCACTTTCCATCTTTATTTGTTCTTTCAATGAGTGAAATTTTATTTAACACAGGCGAGCACTTACAAGAATCTTCACAAGAGATTCACCAGAGAGGGGCCACAAGAAGAAAAGGCATCGCATTGACTTCTCAGCAAGTGACCAAGAAGAAGATCATGATGCAGACTCAATTGGTGGATCAACAATTATTTTGTGTCACACACCAGGGCGCAGTTCTGATAATGGCCACACTTCACATAAGTAGAAACATGTCCATTTTAATAATAATGATAATGTATGAAAGCTAGGCAATGTTATGATAGTTTTGGATATCATGATATATCACAGGCATTTTTACATTTGAATTGTCATTTGATATATTTTGATGCTCCAAACAATTTCATCCATTTGACTGATTTACTGATTTGTCTCCTCCATTTCATCAGCCAAAGATGGTCTGACAGCACAGGCCAGACATTATCAGACCCTGCAGGAGCTGTACAAGAAACCAAAACCCAACCAAGATGCTGTCTCCCAAATTCTTGACCTGCAGTTTCAAGCAAGAAGATCCTTCATCGATAGTGATGTTCTGAAAGAACAGGACAAGGCCAACAAAGATCCTGGATGCATATCCATGTGTCAAGGATCTTTATCATGTAAGTGATTAACTTGTTTTGGTTTATGATGAAAAGCAAGCATTTTTGCAGATTTTAACATTGACTTGCATTATAGGCGATGAATGAGCTGCGGCGCATTCTGGATAAGGGCAACAGAAAATTCATTGGTGAACTAAAAAAAGAGATGGGAAGACTTCTGCACCAATGTGTAATTTTATGGTGTTTGGAAAAAAAATGAAGTGATGAAGCCACGCATAATGCTGGTTGTAGTTCAGTAGAGTCATTTTGCTGTGTCTCTAATTGACTGTGTAGCTGTTTCCTTGGACATAGGATGGTTTATGTTGCGCTGAATGAATAGATGCAGAATGGTAATACTCTTCATGCTGAAAAAATACGATTTTTTTGTGATCAACACAAACCTAATAAGACTCATTTTTAGGAAGACTAACTTTGAACTCAAAGTTGATTTGTTCTATTCCAGTGGAATATTCCATCGCGCTGCTCAGGGCACTCCCCACACTCTTTCCTTCACCAAGTCCACCACCGAAGAAGCTGGGACATGCCAGTGAGGCACTGCTTCATGTCATTCAGGTGTAAGTTTGTTCGCATTTTCTCACATTCAACACTTCATAGTTCCGTGCATGGATGTGGCATTTCCTTCTTCTTTTTCTTTAGCCAACAGAAGATCCCACAATGTACTCGCAGAAGAGGTCTTTCTGCACCCCTGTGTTGCTGTTTGATGGGACCCGCTGTCTCATCTGTCTTGGAGCCACTCCCACCACCACGCTTGCCAAGGAAGACTTGAGTGACGGTCTGCTTCATCTGATGGATTACTACTATGCCCTGCACCTCACATATCCAAAAGTGTGTGGCAACCCTTCTCTCTGTCATTCAGACAGAAGTGCTACAGGACACTATCCATGAGTGAGACACCACAGCCTCATACAAAAAAGACCATGGCAGAATGGAAAGATTTTATTGGGGAGTAGAGCTGTGTACTAGGCATAGGTAGTGATACACTCCCCTAAACATGTTATCAGTGGTGATAGGAACACAACACTATATGCTGTCCCCATACTGTTTTTTTTTTTTGTGTAACTGAGTGTCAGGGAATCTGAATCAATATTCAATAATGATGACGGTGAATATTGTAACAATTGTTACTTGCGTTCTAGAAATGATTGCTTGAGATTGTTTTAAGATGCAATGCCTTTGTGACGTTTTTATTACAAGGCAGTGAAGGCACTGTCAGCAATTTAAGTGAATAAATAGTTGTTGACAATATTAATTCTGTTTGATTAATTTTTTTTTTTTGGGGGGGGGGAGTGGGCGTAGGGGGGGGTGGATGCTTTGTCTCATTTTGAGAAAAAAAAAGCTCATATTGTGAACACTTAAATTAAGAAGAATTGCACTGTTAGTAGGTCTGGTTTTAAGATCTTTTCATTCAAATTAAGAAAGAAGCAAACGTGAAAAAAGAATTGAGAAGCTAGTATCAAGTTTATTTGACTTAGTACAGTCCTTGGAATGAGTGCTTTACTGTTTATTTCAAGAGTTTTTCCATTCTTCAAATGCCTAGATATATCGTCTTATTTTAAGAAATCTTACCAAGTCTAAATATCTTACTGCATTGGCAGATAATTTGACTTGTTTCTAGCCTGTTCTTTCTCAATTTAAGTGTTTGTTTCTTAGATATATTTTGCAGTGTGTGGACACCGAGGGGAGCTCTAGAATTGTCTCATTCAACCAACCAACGAGCCAATCAGCAGTGGCGTCACAGGCCCTCCTCCTTCTTTGTTCTCTCTCTCACTTTGACTTCTGCACTGGACAGCCAGGTTTGTGGAGGGAAGGTTGGAACAAAGTAAGGACGGGGTACCCCATACATTCATGTACGTAGAGTCACTAAGTCTTAAACTCACCAGGTTTGTATCGCATATCGATAGCCCTAATGCCACACAAGTCTATGAGGGTCCAAGGTCAACTTTGTCCGAGAGACATGGGGCCACTTTCAGGTTCATCAGGATCCTTCAGGACACACCCACGCCAAATTTGGGGCTTCTAGCCCATGAGGAACCCCAAAACCCTCACTCTAATTCCAGCCTTATCGCTAACCCTAATGACAAGTCTATGAGGGTCAAAGGTCAACTTTGTCCTAGAGACATGGGGCCACTTGCTTTTTCATCAGCAGCCTCCAAGAAGCGCACACGCCAAATTTGGGGCTTCTAGTTCTTGAGGAACCCCAAAACCCTAACCCTAGTTTCAGCCTTATCGTTAACCCTAATTCAATGCAAGTCCATGGAGGTCAAAGGTCAAATTTGTCCCAGAGACATGGGGCCACTTTCAGGTTCATCAGGATCCTCCAGGACACACCCATGCCAAATTTGGGGCTTCTAGCCCATGAGGAACCCCGAAACCCTCACTCTAATTCCAGCCTTATCGCTAAACCCTAATGCAGTGCAAGTCTATGAAGGTCAAAGCTCAACTTTGTCCGAGAGACATCAAGTGTTTTTTTCATGAATCATTCATCAATGTTAAGAGTTTGCTTTGTGGCGAATTCACAATAAAAATACATTGACACTGTCAAAGATGGACTCAAGCACTATTATTGAACTATACTGTATTTTTTGAGTGATGTGCTTTTGACAAGCGCTGCGCACAGGAGGCCCATTTGTTTTTGTTTTTTTTCAGGGGGCCCAAAATTCCTGGCGGCGCCCCTGAGCGGGCATCTCCAGCACCAAGGCAGTGGAGCTGCCGGCCACGAGAGAAGAATTAACCAGTCCATTGAAACCATTTGTTTGGTCTAGTGAGTGGCAACAGTCCTTTGAGGATCTTAAGTGCCTTCTCAGCTGTAACCCTGTCCTGTCTGCTCCAAATTTTTCCTCATTGGCTAGAAGCCCCAAATCTAGCGTGGGCGCTTCTTGGGGGCTCCTGATGAAAAAGCAAGTGGCCCCATGTCTCTAGGACAAAGTTGAAAATTCAGCCCATAGACTTGCATTGAATTAGGGTTAACAATAAGGCTGAAACTAGGGTTAGGGTTAGGGTTAGCTGAAATTAGGGTTAGGGTTTCGGGGTTCCTCAAGTACTAGAAGCCCCAAATTTGGCGTGGGCGCTTCTTGGGGGCTCCTGATGAAAAAGCAAGTGGCCCCAAGTCTCTAGGACATAGTTGAAAATTCACCCCATAGACTTGCATTGAATTAGGGTTAACAATAAGGCTGAAACTAGGGTTAGGGTTAGGGTTAGCTGAAATTAGGGTTAGGGTTTCGGGGTTCCTCAAGTACTAGAAGCCCCAAATTTGGCGTGGGTGCTTCTTGGGGGCTCCTGATGAAAAAGCAAGTGGCCCCATATCTGTAGGACAAAGTTGAAATTTCACCCCATAGACTTGTATGGCATTAGGGTTAGGGTCCAAGAGTACACATACACATTTTCTTTTGCTTTATTGATTTAAGCTCATCGTCTCCAGCTGCAAAGGTACAGAAACCTTTCTGTGTTTTGATGTCGTGTGTGAGAAAACATCACTTTTTTCTGTAAACTTGTGTTATCATTGTCCTTCATTGAAAATGACACAATCTTTCATTTCATTGTTGAGATGCCGAACACCAAGGCATTCCGTCGCTCTCTGGCCATGAAACGACGCCTGGAGCAAAAACGGGATTGGACACCTTTTCCACCTCGGAAGGACTTTGAACGTCGTGAGTACTTCCACGTTCATGATTTCATGTTCTGCCTGTGTTGTTATGTTGTATTCCAAATAAATCTTACAAAAACATATTTAGATTTTTCTTTTTTGTCAATTTACACAGGGCGCGGTACTGGTCAGCGACCTGGGTGCGAAGATGGCCCGTTTTGCTCCTGACTGACAAAACAGTGCAAGTTCGTTCTTAAGGCCCAGCAACCAGACAAGAAGGTATGGGTCGTGATTTTGTCAAGCCACGAGTTTCTTTATGTTTTTGTTCTGGTGGTGGGAGACTCACATCTCTGTCCACTTGTGGATGGTTTTGTGTTCTCGCCCCGGGCAACAACCTTGAACACGGGCTTGTAACAGACTCCGCCCAGGATTTTGCTGCGCTACTGGCAACTGTGTTGGACCGCTGGCCCAAGGTTTGTTTATCTGCTGTGACAAACAAATTTGAACACATGAATGTCATCGCCACTTTGTTTTATCAATATCAAGTAATTCCATGATCCATAGTTCAATAACAAGAATATTCATGAATTTATTTTGCATTTTTATGTTTGTTTGGGGTTTTTTGTAGGTGTTTGTGCTTGACTTTCCATCTCGCCTGACTGTCAAGCCAGAACTACAAACAGCGCTACGTCAAGTATATCATCGTGTTGCTGCACGCATGGGTGTGTAAAATACATATTTTTGTTGTATTTTTTTCTCTTCAGTGACACTGTGCTAACAGATATTTCTTAGAATTGTGTGATTACACAATTGATTATGTGACACTTCTTCCAGGTTTAACATTTGTGTATATGGCCGATCACCTCCCCCTTCGTCAGCTGTACATGGTGGTGTTATGATGGTGTAAGTTTTGCCTTCTTCAGCCTTACTTGCTCTTCATTTGATATGACAAATATGTGTTAACATGTTGTTTTCTGTTTACGTGCACCTCAGGACTGATTTTGGTGGAGCGTCTGCATGCTGCATGCTCCATCAGCTCGTACCCCCTACACCTAGGCCAGGGGTGTTGTGCCACAACCAATCATCGCCCAGGGTGTCTCCCAGAGTGGTTGTGACAGGTCCTGTCCACATGCCAGTGTATGGACCTGCTCCTGAATGGACTCTTGTTGGACAGGAGGTTGAGGTAACCTGTTCATCCCTCTTTTTTTTCCCCCAATCGTGTATTTGTCAAACTGTGCAACTTTTTATTTTAAAAATGAACACTTATCCTAAGTTGACTCTGATTTCCTCTCCTCTTTTTTTTATAGACAGTACCAACAGCTGTTGAGACTGCATTTCACACAGACATCCCGTCCAATCCCGTGTGGTTCAGTGAGGCTGTGCTGTTGGACCACATGGAGACCGTCGTGGAGTCATCTGGCAGGGTTTCCCCAGCTGCCACGGTAACATTCACACAATTATTCATACACTTATCAACTAGGGGTGGGTGAAAAAAAAAATCAATATTGCAATATATTGTTGTGCTTTCTGTCGCAATAAATAATCGATACACTGACGGCAAATATCAATATTTTTTTCCAAACACCACCTGTCCACCTGTCCCGGGAAAGACAAAATCTCTCCCGGGACACAATTTGTCCCGTTTTTTATGGAAAATGACAAAACCTCATTTAATTTCCGTCTGTGGTCTAGATAGGGTTGCCAACCCTCCCATAAAATACGCGATTGTCCCATATTTGCAAATAAAAAAGCCTGTCCCGTAATGAACTGATGGGGGACGCACTTCACTTTGTCCCGTATATTTCGGGGACGCGGTTATTTATTTATTTATTTTGTCTGCATCATTTTTTTATTGATTTTCAGAATCGGGGCAGTGAAAGGATTTTTTTCCCTCTCTCATCTTCCCGTCGGAATATATCGTGTGTCGTGATGTTGTCATTATCGTGGGCCAAATATCGTCACAGTATCGAATCGTGGGTTAGCCGTATCGCCCCACCCCTATTATCAACACAAGATCACATATGTACAGTACATGTACAGTTTAATTAGTGTGTTACTTTGTTTAGGAATTAATTTCTTTATGTTCTTCCAGATGTCCAGCCTGAGACGTCGATCAGCACGCGTTGCCTCAAAAACCAAAACAAACCAGTGACATGTTGGTATTTGGGATATGTGTATTTCATTGTGTGCATCTTTGTGATAGGACAATAAATGCAGTTCTTTAAACGTTACTTTGTGTCCTTGTATTTGCAGGTGTGGGCAACACGTTCAACTGTCCACATGACTGAGTCTGCCTCCAGCAATGTCACAGCAGTGCAGCAGGTTTGTACTTATTCATTTCCACTTCATCACCTGTGTGTGTTTTCTAGGCTTTACACCGATCTTATCGGCTGTATCGGATCGGCCGATATTTGGCATTTTTTGAAACGTTCATGATCGGGCGTCATGTCATGAATCACCGATCAATGACGTCATGGTCGTGTTGAAACTTTTTTAATCTGTCTCATTTCCTCCAAAGTAGTTTCACAGCATCGACATGTTTATTTGTTTGTATCCGAGTGTTATGTAAATCTATAGATTTGGGTTTACATTGTTGTCAGTTCCTTTTGTCTGCTGTGTGTCCGTTTGGGCACTAGATGGCGCAGTAGATCCTGTGTTCCCTTTTTTTTGCTTGTTCCAGGTGCGGAAAGGTGATTGGCTGGTGCCAATATTTAAGGAGGAGGACTTCAACACCTCGGTCTCTTTGTCCTTCTCCCAGCTCCCAACCAGAGGCCATGTGCCGCAGCAGCAGCATTCTGTGTTCAGCCATCAATTCTGTTTTGTAATCTATTTCAGTTCCCTTTGTGTCCACATAGCCCGTAGGGGAGGGAAGCCATTTCTGTTGTGCCCCTTTTCTCCTGTGTTTTAGTTAAGGAGGTTAGTTTGACTGTCATTTATTTGATTGTTTTCTTCATAGGTAAGATCCATAAGAGAGCCATTTTGTTTGTTGTTTTGGCCATGCCCTCCCTGACGCCAGTGCAATGATGGTGACGTTTAATAAAAACCATCCTATGGACGAAGCACCTTTGTCTAATTTGAGAGCTGGGAGAAGGGGGGGAGCCTTTATGTTGTGTCCTGGTTCCCCCTAGGCCGGGGCATAACACCGAGAGCTAATGGTTCATGATTCAAAAACCTTCATTTTCGTCTTCGTGCCTCTTCCTGTTTTGAGTACTGTCGCTATGTGACGGACAATAAAGTTTCTTTGAATCTGCAATATATGCAACGCTACAGTACCTCGCGGGGGAACTTTGGTAAAAAAATTCAACACCACAAATTTAATCAGGCACTTGGAAAAGATACACACGGAGGAGCATGTCGAGTTCAAGAAACGCAGCGCGGAGAAAGAAAAAGAAAAGCAAACTCTGAAACGGATGCTAAAGCAAACAACTTTCGACGGTGCTCGTGAGAAGGCAAGGGGTGTACAGAAAAAAGTATTTATTGCCTCTAACGTGATTGGATCGGTGATTGGCACAAAAATCGTGACCGTGTAAAGCCTAGTGTTTTCCTTTCTATGTTTATTGGCATAAAATCACATCTTTCTCATTTTAATCAGGTGGAGGCGACGCCACAGATGACCAGAGCTGTGCCCGTGGTTCCTGTGGCTCCCGTGGTTGCCAGCACCAAGCCAAAGGAGGCCAGCACCGTCCAGGAGGCAACACAGAAGATCAACTAAGCTAAGGAGGCTTTTCTTTCTTCTTCTGTTGCCTTTGACTGCTCCGCTCGTTCTACGCCTCGCACATGTGATTTGTGATCCATCATCAGTTAGTACTAGTGAAGATGCAGTGGCAGATTATGGCACTGGTATTAGATTAGCCACAGGTGGAGAGCTGCTGACGTCACTTTCCTGCGCTGTGCGCTTACTTTGAGATTGCGATTTCGTTTTCGAGTTGTGGTAACTCTTGTGCAGGGCAGGACCACGAAAATTAAAAAGCAATGCCCTCAGTTTTCTTTTTGATTGTGTCATAAAAGGTGCGACACGAATAAGAAAATGAAAATGCATATAGCAATATTTATTAATGATTTTAATTATGAGTCAACTAATGCAGTTTCGTTCTTAAAATGAAAAAGCATTCTGCTATTGCTTTTTCATTTTTGAATTTTACATTTCATATTGAATTTTGGTAACTCTTTGTTGGTGCATGTTTTGAAAATTAAATCTCAAATGTGTTTTCCTTCATTTGAATTAAGTACAAGAATGAGCAGTCATGAATAAGAAAATGAAAATGCAGTTTGGATTATTTATTAACGATTTTTTTTATGAGTCAACTAATGCAGCCACGTTCTTAAAATGAAAAAGCATTTCTGCTGTTGCTTTTTCATTTGGATTATGGTAACTGTCTGCTTCCACACTCCAGTGGTTCTGCACATTAGTATAAATAGAGTGATTCTCTATCATGACATCACAGGACGGCGGCACACTGACTCATTCCATGAACCTGGACACTGATGATCCAGACTTTGGACCAGATGAGCCAACAGGCCACAGTGGAAACGGGTCAGAACATGGGACTGGCTGCTGAAAGGATACAGGTAGGTGGCGCTGTCATCCCAAGTTGTGTGGTGTGGAGGATCGGGGCCAAAGTTCCAGATGCTCACAGATGTGACTGTGGATTCAGGAGGAGTGTTTGAAGGCTGGACTCCCAACAGTGATTGGCTGCTGAGGACCTCTCAATCGCAATCAGGTCTTTTAGTGGCTGTGAGATTGAAAGTGAGATTGCATTGTCCAGGGAGGAGGACAGCAGTCAGTCATGTTTCACCTCCAGTCAACACGCAGTGGTTCACATGAAGGTCCAGGAGGCCTACAGACCTACACAGAGTCTGGATGTGGCAGCACAGTGGCATCATTGTCTTTGTTGTGTTGTTTGGTCATTGTGATCCAATGTCATGTGAGAGAAGGACGAGTGCAGTTCTATTGGAGTGAGTTGCTTACAAATACAGATCGCACGATTTCTATCCCAATTGTTAATTGGGAAAGAGACCTGTCTCTCCAGCCTCACTCTAATTTCTGGAGAACAATCTGCCTGAACACCTTTTCACTGATAAAACAACCTATTCTACAATTAATACATTTTAAAGTACTCCACAGGATCCACTACACCGGGCAGCGGATGTTTCAGATGGGCATGACCGCCTCTCAGACCTGCTCACACTGCACAGTTAATGCAGGGTTGGTGGGGGGTCGGGGGTTGGGTGGGTGGTGCTCCGGGGGGAGGGCTGGTCCGTCCCTGTGTCTTGGGACTGGCGCTGGATCGTACGCGGTGGGGTCGCATGCCTGGGGTGGGGCTGCGCGTTCGCCGGCTACCGCTCCTGTGTGCCCGGGTGGTGCGGTGCGGTGGGGGGCGGGCCCCCTTTGGCTCCTGGATCCCTGTGGTGTCCCCGGCCCCGATGTCGCTGAGGGGACGCCCTGACCGGGAGTCCCCCCTGGTCACATAATAGGTGTTTTTTAAATGTTTTTTTCCCCTAAATTTTTAATTAATTTATTTATTTTCTTCTGTTTCGGGGGATTTGTGTCTTGGGTGATCGCTGCCCGGCCTTCTGGCCTTAAGACCCTCTCCAATCTTAATAGCATTATAGACACTTTGGAACTGGGGGGGTGGTTCGTGCACTGCGGCCGCCGCCCTGCTCAGCAGCAGTGTGGTTGCCCCTGGGCCTTACCACCCCTCCATTTTAAACGCACCATAGTTCAACACACCAGCAAGTTCACATATACACACACTGACACCCCTACACACAGTGGGGTCGGCCTGCTAGCGGGGGCGGGATCCAGCATCTTTCCCACTCTGGATGGGCCCTGTGCAGTCCGGTGCCCCTGGGGTGCGAGACCGGCTGGGCCTATGGGGACCTCGCCACTTGCGGCGATGCGCCATACTGGGTCCGTAGGGGGGGGGCCTCTGGGTGCCCGGGCCTGCCTTGGGTACCGATCCTCCCGGTGGGTGAAGGGGCTGGGTCCTGTAATGGGGATGAGTCCGGTCTCGCTTGCCCTGGGGGGCCCCGTCCAGAGGACGGGCTCTGCTGTCTGTTCGCCCCGGGTGGTGTCCCTTCTCCTTGGGGTATCTGCCTCCCTGTCATCTTGCCCTGGCTCCTCGTGGGGCGGGTGCCCTCCGGTCCGGGGGCCTGCTGCTCCGGGCCTCTTCCTGGCCGGCATTGCGGCGTGTGTGCCGTGTCCGGGCCCCCCCCCCCCCCCCCGGGCTCGTCGCTGGCGTGGGGCGGTTGCGGCCTCGGAGGCCGCACTAATTGGCAGCCTACTTCCAGTGACGTACTTAAACACACCCACTCCCACATTCAGGTACACACACCACCACATCCACACACACACACACACACACACACACAGGAGCAGCAGCTCTAATTGGCTGAGAGCTAAATATCTTCTTATCTTACTGGGTGTAAATGAATCTGTCCATTTTTTAAATGTCGAAATTTAACATTTGGTTTCTATTTTTTCAGATATTATTTCTGTCAAATTCATTTGAATCAACAGAAGAAGAAAATCTTTGTGTAGTTCAAACTTTGTGCGTCTTTGTGTTCAGTTTTTCTACTGTAGTTGTGCTTTTCTTTTCATTCCAGATGAATTCCACTCAATATCCTTTTCAAACCTTGTAGGTGTTGAGTGAGCTGCAGCGCCCCCTGGCTACAAGTTTCATACTGTGACTCTGCCGACCGAGGTAAAAAACCAACAAACTCTGACACTTTGCTGAGGACCTCCTGGAGGAGCTGAAGGTGCAGAACCTTCTCAGGCCTCTCTGAGGAGGAACTTGCGGCTGTCGGTCCTCTGCTGCCCCCTGCTGGTCACACAGGCCTCTTACACCTCCGTTTGTCTGTTCAGCACATATAAAATTTTTTAATGGCTCTATAAACGTCACTGATGAGACGATTTTATGATTCCTGCAGTTAAATGTTTTTAATTCCAAATCTGCAAAAACCTTCTGATCAATGAAGACAGAGTTGATTAAAATGATTTCAAAATTGACCCGTTTGAGAAAAGCTGCACTGTGGCATTGTTTGCATGTTGTTTTAGCTCTCAGTTGCTTCATTTTGCATTTTTCTTAAAAGCTTCGTTTTGTGGTCCATTGTGGTCAATGGGACACTGAACATCCGTTTTGTGTGCCCGAGTTTTAAGAGGATCAGGTGCGGACATTTTAGCATTTAAATTATTATGGCTTATTAGCATAGGTACGTATTACCTCACCTGTCCGTTCTTTTTACAGTGCTTCCTGAACACCTCACCGGCACACTCCAGCCGCCTGCTAGCACAAAGCTGCGCAGAGCCTCCTCGTTGTTCTCCTCACCTGGAGGACGCTTGGTGATCAAGACCTGTGGCCCAAAACTCGGTCCTATAAGATAAGTGCAGGAACACTGCCGCTTCGCCCGCACTTGATTGTGCTAGCCGCCCCGTACAGACGGTGCATGTTGCTTCCGTCCCGCCTTGGTTTTACTTGTTGTTTTTCCGTTCTCGTTGTGTTTTTCTTCGTTTGCTTACGTCGCCACTGCTGACCCTCAGACAGCAGACGTTACACTATCAAGTCGCCGGTCCAGCTACAGTGGTGTGCGTGCGTGCGTGTATGCGTGTGCGTGGTTGGTGGGAAGTTGGTGTGTGTGTGTGTGTGTGTGTGTGTGTGTGTGTGTGTGTGTGTGTGTGTGTGTGTGTGTGTGTGTGTGTGTGTGTGTGTGTGTGTCATTGCATTGTTTGTTTGTTTTTCTTGCTATTTCAGTACATGTGACAGATTTTAGGGAACTTTTAGTAACCAACTGTTTATCTTTTCTTTTGTAGTCGCTGAGAGCTGCTGGTGGTGGCGGTGTCCCGGGTGGTGGGCCCCTTCGAGTGCTGTGACCCGGGATTGTGGTTGTTTTCTTCTTTTTTTTTGCACTTCACTTTCTTTGCAGGTGTGTCACGTGTGAGTGGGGTGTTCCTTGTTTTCTTTGGTTCCTCCCCCGTTTGGGCCCCTCATCCGTAAGCCTCAGTTTCTACACCAAGAATAAGGAGCTCAGTAGCTCCGTTTTAAGTGTTGGTCTGTTTGTTCCTTTTATTTTTAAATGTTGAATAAAAGTTGGTTTGATATTTTAAACATTCTGAACCACATCTCCTACTCCTTCCTCGTAGAACTTAACTGTGTGCCTAATTATTACTTTTGTGTTTAGTAGAACTCCCTGGGTGAAATTCCCAGGGTGGCGTTGTCGGTTCCTTTTCATTTTGTTAAATTCCCAATATTAAATCTTGCTTTATCAGATAGCCATAACCACTCTCATCGCCACAGGATATTTGAGTCAACTGAGTCAAACTGTCGTGTCTACTTTCCAGTCTCAATAAAAATGTTCACTACTGCTTTGTGCGAGCTTCCTAAATGGAGGTTTGTCGGGGTTTTTCCCTTTTTAGAAGCAAGCCACATATTTTGTGTCTTTCCACCACAAGACATTGGCTTTTGTCACTCTCTTCGTCGTATTGGGAAAAAGTGGCATATTGGACTTTCCCGCTGCAAGTCGCTCGTCAACATACTGCTGTGAAAGGGGGGTGACGTCACAGAACGCGAGGTGCATTTAGGTGCTGCTGCGTAAAACTAAAAGATTTTCCTGGGCAAATATTCATTTGACAGACGTAAACGAAGTGAAATATGACTTCAATTTAAGTTTGTTTTAGTTTGTTTTTATAAACACACAAAAAAGTTTGAGTTAGTTATCGTTTTTGAAAAAAGTTCTTGACTTCTACTTTAGAGATATTGATGACGAGTTGTTGTGTATAAACAGTGTGACTATGTGGTTCGGCAAGCGGTGGTGCTGTCTGTACATAGCTTAGCAAACGGCTAGCGCTAGCACCCCTTTTCAATGCCAGAGTGAAAAGATCCTAACGGTGTTATGACCCACGGGTGGGTCTAGGTGCCTCTATGTTTGTGTGTGTGTGTGTGTGTGTGTGTGTGTGTGTGTGTGTGTGTGTGTGTGTGTGTGTGTGTGTGTGTGTGTGTGAGAGAGAGAGAGTGGATGACGCCTTGCAGGTGCGGTCCTGGATGTCTGCTGCTGATTGGACGCGCCACGGCTGAGAAGGAGGAGCAGTCGAACCAGCTTGATGTCGTCCCTCCTCCGCTTCAAACTCGTCACTTCTGAAACGGTGTTAGAGCACGCAGCCGTAGGGGTGGGCTGCAATTTTCTTTGTCCCCTCTTTTCTCCTGTTTATTAAGTATGTAGGGAGGTTAGCCTTTCTGTATTTGGGTTCTCTTTCTTTCTTTCGTTTGTTCTTAAGGCAAGCTAGTTGGACTTTGGTTTATTATTTGCTGCCCACCGGTTAAGTTGTTTTGTTTATTTAATTTACTGATTAATAAAATGTTTTTTGTTGAAACTGCCAACTGCAGTGAAAAATTAATGAGGCTTGGGAGTGGGGGAAGGTGTCCCACACGTTGCGTCTCGGTCCCCCTCGACGGGACGTAACACAGAGTTTTCGCCGTGACAGCAGGTTGAGCTCCTACCGTGTTACAGGTGACGTCGTCACGTTAGCCTGTTCCATCCCTGCTAAATTCTTTAAAGAACTACCGTAAGTAAACTTTTAAATTATAATACGCTCTACACTAATTGTAATTTCCTGCCCGTGGTTCTATATTGCAACAGTTGACGGCTCATATCAGCAGATAAACAGCAACAATCTGGGCATTGCGGGTGATTCATAAATATGTCATTTCTTCTTAATTAGCCCATAAGTGTTGTACACCAGTGTGACACCAATTGCTTGTTGCTGACAGCAGTGAAGAAATGACACTCTAGTGGTTCTGCACATTAGTATAAATAGAGTGATTCTCTATCATTACATCACAGGACGGCGGCACTCTGACAGATTCCATGAACCTGGACACTGATGATCCAGACTCCGGTCCAGATGACACAACAGGCCACAGTGGAAACGGGTCAGAGCATGGACTGGCTGCTGAAAGGATACAGGTAGGTGGCACTGTCATCCCAAGTTGTGTGGTGTGGAGGATCGGGGCCAAAGTTCCAGATGCTCACAGATGTGACTCTGGATTCAGGAGGAGTGTTTGAAGCCTGGACTCCCAACAGTGATTGGCTGCTGAGGACCTCTCAATCAAAATCAGGTTTTTTAGTGGCTGTGAGATCGAAAGTGAGTGAACATCATTAAATAAAGAGCTCCTGCAGGGTCCCAATTTGACAAGTACACTGCTAGGTGTGCTGCTTCGTTTTCGCCAAGGCCCTGTAGCATTCATGACTGACATTGAGGGAACGTTTCATCAAGTAAGAGTTTCCAACCAGGATATAAACTTCTTACGCTTCCTCTGGTGGCCAGATGGGGACATTACAAAGGACCTACAAGAGCACAGGATGCTGGTCCACATCTTTGGGGCAGTGTCATCCCCAAGCTGTGCTTCATTCGCACTGCTGAAAGCAGCTGACGACAATCAGCATGACTTCCCAGCCGAGGTTATAAACACTGTTTGTCAAAATTTCTACGTGGATGATTGTCTAAAGGCCGTCAGCACGGTGGAACAAGCAATACATGTGTACCAGCAGCTAACAGACCTGTGCGGTAGAGGTGGATTTAAGCTCAATAAGTGGGTGAGCAATCATCGCTCGGTGCTGGCCGCCATTCCTGAAGAGCAGAGAGCTAAAGAGGTAAAAACACTTAACCTTGACAGAGACCAGCTCCCTATGGAGAGGGCCCTTGGAGCTCAGTGGGATGTACAGCAAGATACATTCACATTCAGCATCAGAACCAAGCTGGGATGGGATGAGGAAATCCCTCAGGTTATGGTACATCCCATATATAGTTTTTCAAGCGCCAAACTACAGCAAAGGAACTCATCTATAACAAATCTACAACCTTGTTTTAATTCTGATTAATAAACTAAAGCTTATTCGATTATCATTATGTTGTTTTTTTTTTAAACGCTCATACAAAACAAAAAAAGTGGAGGGAGAGTAGTCTGAATCGGATTCTGGAGCATTGCTCTACCTCATCCATCGCACTCATTAGCGTCACATCCACTTGTAGTGCATCATTTCCGCCAGCAAGCTTCTCCTGTTAGACCTTCCCCGAGGTGGTTGGTGGGGTGACGAGCACCCAGCACGTGACCTCTACGATGAGCTTCTACCCACGGAAGTGCCATAGGAAGACACGGATTAAATAGTATGGCTTGTCCACCAGAAGGCTGTATTATGGTGTACATAATATAAAACTTCGGCCCAGTTCTGCTTGTATTGCAATGGTTGCTGTTCCTGAAGTTTCATTTTTCGTCCCTTTTTATTTTTTACATCCATGTTTGTGATGGAATAGTATTGTGAATCGCTAGCTCGCATTGCATGCTGGGAAACAGCGTCACTCAAGGAAGTTTTGGCTTCGCTGACACGGTCCTGAAGGGAAGTGGGTTTTAGTGCACTGGAACGGGATGAATGTGTTCAATCAAGCAGTACAAACCTGATTAATTGTCTTAATACTTGACTTCGAATGGCCATATTGTTTAGGATTAGAATTAGATGACAACTTCTTCACAATATTTGCAACTATTCAATTTGACCAGCAGGTGTCAGTAGAAGACGAAATTTCATGTTGACTATTTCCTAATGGAAGTGCTCTCTTTACGTTGGATTTTTCTCATAATTATTTGAAGTGTAGGCCTGTATCTGCACACAATTTGG
>NW_027466100.1:8115000-8205000 GCF_046127955.1 Nelusetta ayraudi
ATAATCATCATCATCATCATCATCATCATTATTATTTCTAAAATTTCCAAACAACAATCGTCAGTTGTTCCGTAAAAAATACATTGATTTCCATGTTGAATTTTGTACGGTTCGTGAGCGCACACGTCTGTCAGTGACGGTCTCCACACTGACACAACTGCGCATGCTCTATTATCCCATCAATGCGGAAGTCAAAAAGTTTTTGGGAGCCATGCGCTGGGTGAGCAACTTCATTGAAAGGAATGGGACGCCATCTTGGACTCTGGGGGCTTGCCGCACTGTCACGCAGGTTGTGACGTAGCGGGCCGGCGACGCACAGGTATGATGTGAATGATTGACAGCTACCATTCGTTCCCGTTAGCGAGAGGATTAAAAACAAACAGACGCCATAATGGCATCAAAAAGGAGTTATCCCAGCGGTGCGGAAAAACGGAAGGAAAAGAAAACCGATCAAGAAAAACTTGCAAAGGGGAAAGGTAAGTTATTTGTTTGTGATGTGGGCTGGAGAGGTGGAGGTGAAACGCTGTTGTCCCCCCCCCCCCAAGTTTGTTTATTTGTCCTGCTAGCCAGCTAGCTAGCTAGCGTCGGATAAATGTTAGCTGGCTGGCTAATATTTGTTCGTCATGAATCAGCGTTTTTGTTTGTTTTATGAAAGTTGACCATATCCTGCCAAGTTGGCCTATCCTGCCATGGGAATGACTGATTGACTCCACACCCGTTTATTCACATTCTAACAGGGAGGGCGGGAGGGAGGGCATGTTGTAGTTGTTGTTGTAGTCAGTCCCCTGTTATTGTCCAGTGGAAGTTGTCTCTCACATATTTGACTCTTAATGTTATTTTAGCCTTAACTTAGGATGAATTTACTAAGCTTAGTTTGTATTTTGTAGGCCCTTCATTAGAAATGTGCTACTGTTTTATAATTCAAAGAAATATTTTATGGAAATACTTTATTTGGCATGGTGTTGACTATTTTAGACTGTTGTGGCAGTGGGTCATTTATCTTAGTTTTATTACTTTAACTAGTACAGTGTGTAAAGTAATGCCAAAAACTCTTAAAAAATGACAGTTTTGTAATTGGGTAAAAGCTTTAAAGGGACACTGCAACCATAATGTTTAATTTAAAAACAAATGAATTTTTAATTTTCCTATATTACTGCAACATCACTGTAATAATAAAATAGGAAAATGCGCTTCTGATCTGTTTTGCTTGATGATCTAATGAGCTTTGTCTCTGCAGGAGCAATTCTAAAATATGTTGGCGCTCCAGACATTGAGCCAGAGGGATCTCGCGAACATCCTGACCAGGAAGCTCCAGGACCAACACGTTCCTCAGAACCTCCTTCTGTCCAGGTGAATAATGTGTGTTATTCTTAGGAGCTAAGGTAAGCTTGGTTTGCTTTTTAGTGTTGCACTTGTTGGTTTGTTGGATTTTCTTATTTAAAGTAAGCATTTTTTTTATGAATACTCAATCAGTTGTATTTATTGACATATAGAGGATTCTTTTCCTAGTATTATAGTGTTTGTTTGTTTTTAAATCAGTTTAACTTGCCTGAGTTGCTCAACTGAAGATGTTTAATTTTACCTGTAGCCTGTTTTGCTCACGAGGTGTAATAGATTGTGGAATCTTAGTAGACCTTAGTAGACGCACGCTGCTGAGAGTGGCAGCAATCAGCTCTGATGACCGTGGTGCTTGTAAATAAGGCAAATGCGCCATCTAGTGGGATGCAGCATGTTTATTCGTGTTGGAGCAATGGCAAGTACTACTAACAAAACAAAAGATGCACAGGGTAAAAAAAATAATCATAAACTCAAGCCCAACAAAGATAACAGATGGGCATACCTGTAACATTACATAGTAATGATTACTAGTACTACCAAAATATATATATTTTACTTTTCAACTCCAACTTGAACTATTCATCCCCTTTTTTCAGCAGCCATTAAGACAAAAGGATGACACTTATGCATTGCATCAAACTGTGATGCACAAAATCAATTAAATTAAATCAAAACAATAAATAAAGTGTGCATTAAACAGGGGGCAGTGCAATACAGTACAGGACTCAACTGATATAGTGCAGTTAGGCAGTATAGCCTATAACAGCTGTTCAGCATCCATAGTAATCCACAGTCAGTGCCATAATCATCCAGTCAGTGTCATATTCATCCATAGTCAGTATAATATATATGATAACGCGCAGACCCTCGTCCTCCACCACATTAATTGGCCTGCAAGCCGTAGCCACACCCATTTAGCCCCCGCTGTTGAAAGTTGGCGTGTGGTGGACGCGGCCAGTGGTCTCCGTGCCACACCATCCAACGTGGTTTGCTTTACCTCAGAAGGGGGCGGAGGGCTCTCCGCGTCAGCTGTATGCTTCGCAGACAAGTGAAACGTAAGACTGCTCGTACTTAGGTGGAAACTAAATACATCTTTACAGTAAATGCATATCACTTTTGTCCTGTCAAGACTGCCATCTGGCAGGGTTTTGAAGTGGAACTTTCCATTTACAATTGACGCCTTATCCATGTTAGTCCTTCCTAGTGCTCATCTACGCTCAGTGTCTTTTTCTTTTTTTTTGTTGTGTTTACAAGCCGGCTGCAAGCGTGTGACTGTGTGCTGTGAGTCAATTAATTTCCCGTTTCCACAATCTACGGAGCGGCCAAAGGTTCAAAAAGCACTTTAATTAATTAATTAATTAATTAATTAATTAATTAATTAACTAACTAACTAACTATGTGGCAGGTGGGGTTGCCCCCACCTTCGCGTCATCAATCACACCTGCGCCGGAGTGCAATCTTTGCGTCCCTTAGTGCGTTTACATGGTACTAGAGAAATTTGAATTATTGCCTTCGGCGCGAAACAACCTGGCAAACGCGAATAAGAATGTTGACATTTGGAGAGAGGATGAGACCGGGGCGATGCTTTCTCTTCTAAAAGAGATGGACATATTAAAATAACACACAACTGAGACCTTTTTTAAAAGGGTAGCGCAGCAAATGCAGGGCTCCGGCTTTGCGCAGCCCTGAACAAATACGTATTCCTTCGTATTTATATTTCTACGTTTTCGTTCACATTTTTTGTAAGTTAGAAGAATTTCAACTTTGTAAATAAAAGCACAGCAAAGAGATGTTTTTCTGATTTGTTTTTATTTCGATAATTTCGCTGTTATTCTGCTGGAAACGGGGTGCAGCGGCACAAGCTTCCTCCACGGTCGGCACTTTAATGAGCGTTTGTATAACTGAAGACACCGTTCCTTTGCAAAACCTGTACACAAACTCTCCCACCAGTCTGCGCAGAACCCGCATCCAACAAGAACGAGAGTTTCGGGTTCGTGGCGACGGCACAAAGTGTAGCATCGAAGACATTGTGTTGTTGTAGCCCTCCAACAGCAAACAATGTTCTTGTCTCATGGTTATCTTTTAAGATAACCATGAGCACAAGAAATAGGGTACAGCTTATCTGCAAAGTAAGTAACACGTACATTATGAACTATCATTCTATATCATAATGATGTAATATGTCAACCGAAAGCAGCTGACCAGTTGAAAAGGCTCACTCCACCCCCTACTGTTGGGAGGAGGACACGTTCCCGTCAGTAATTCAAATTTCTCAGCTGCATGTATAGGGGGACAAGGTGAGAACTCTGATTGGACGAGAAAACCGAATTATTGCTTAGTCCGATTAAGCTCTGCATGTAAACGCACTGATTACACCTGCGCCAGAGTGCAGAGTGAAAGCAGCTCTTTTAAAAACAAGCGCAGGCTGGAGTCAGCACTCTGTCCTATGGCGTGTCCACGCTGAGAACTCTGTCCTTCGCAGTTCTTAGCATTTCGGCTAGCAATCCCAGAGCGGGCTGGGCCATAAGCACAGCCGGAGGAGGAACCCTGGCGGGTGCCCGTTCATCGGGAGGTGGCGCTGTGTGTGCGTGATCGTTGTGCATTCACCGCTTGGCTGTTAAAGTCGACGCCCCCCCCCCCCCCCCCCCCCCCCCGCCTCCTCCTCCTCCTCTGGCGCTCGGCAGGGAGGCTGAACACCGGTGCGCCGAGACGGGTACTGGAAGGACGCTGGTCTCAACCCCCTGCCTGGGTGCAGTCGCTCCGTCTTCCTCTGTTTTTGTTGTGAAATTTTGGTGAAACTTTGGGTTTTCTGTTGAGTAGCGATTTTGTTATAGTTTGATTTCCTTTTTTAGATATAATATCTTGTTCCCCAGTGATCGTTACCTTTTTGTTTTGGGTTTTGGTCCTGTGTGTGTGTGTGTGTGTGTGTGTGTGTGTGTGTGTGTGTGTGTGTGTGTGTGTGTGTGTGTGTGTGTGTGTGTGTGTGTGTGTATGTGTGTATGTGTGTATGTGTGTGTGTGTGTGCGAAGAATAAATAAAAGGTTTCCTTTCGTTCTAACTGTTTAACGCTTGCCTGGGTGTCTCAAGGTATTAGTATGTTAATTTTGTTCTCTTTTCTTTAGGACAGGAGTTGGCGTAGCGTGAATTTTGGTTTGTAGTGATTCCCCTAGCTTTGTTTATTCCCTTTTTTGAGTTTTCTTTGGTTTCTTTGGCCCTGTTCCCCTGTGGTGAATTCTTCTGGTGGATTCAAGTGATGTAGATGTTGAAGGAGTCTTCATTGACACTGACTTAGTTGTATAAAAACTGGTTTATTTGCAAAGAAGTCAAAAGTCAGACAGGCACCATGGAAAGCCTGGGGATGTCTCCGGGCCAGATGTGAGCAACTCCGATGATGCTTTGTTCCCATCACCTTTTATACCTCCCAGCAACCAGGGAGGAAGATGCTAGAAGTGGGGGAGAATGTATACATTCCATAGTTGCACCCCCAATGACCATCTGGTTTCAATTTGGTGGCCGTTGGCAACAACAAGACCATATATGGACCCTGAGACGCCCTTAGGGAAGAAGTGCAGCAGGTTCACTGCTGAGTTCACATCAGGCCATATACATAAGATCACATGATGTCATATACATAGATTCAGATACTACACCCCTTATTTTCTTATGTTGAACAGTCTTTTTGGTATGGTACTTATTTCCTTGACACTCAGGCAGCTAAACCTGGTCTATTTTAAATTGTTGTCAAATAAAGCTGTTTCATTGGAAGTCCGTCTCGTCCTCTTAAATTTCAAAGCGTAACGAACCTGTGTAGCCCAAGGAATTTTATTATAGTTTATTTCCTGGGGTGCAACTCCCCAGGTGGCATTGTCAGGCAACTCCCCCCCCCACCCCCAATTTTCCTTTATACCCACCATCTGAATTGTCTCCACCTCCGCCAGACCCTCCCCCTCGCCACATCTAGTCTTTTTTTGATAGATGATGATCTATGTGTATTGATGCGTCGTGCTAATGCGTAGCCCCTCCAGGATCCCTCCTTGCACTGCCACTCCGTCGTAGTGCGGGGCACCGAGTGCCGCAGGCCCCTCCGCACCCGTCGCCACCGCCGTCTTCTACGCCAAGCCTCGTCTCGCCAATTCCTCCTTTACCTCCTCTGCGCTGTTGTAGGTTCGAGTTCCCGTATCCCAGTGGGTCCTCATCTTGGTGAATGGCGTCTGGAACCAGATGCCCTTCTCCTTCAGGATTCTTTTAGCAGTGTTGTACTCCTTTCTCTTTTGGACCATCTCTGTCGTGTAATCGTGATGGAATGACGGTACTTTCTTCCCCAGTTCTATTTTCTTTGTCCATAGCTCTCTCAGGACCCTCTCTTTGGTAGTAAATTCCAGAAAGTTAACAATGATGGGTCTCGGTTGGGCACCGTCCGCTGGCTTCTGTGCAAATGAGTGGTGTGCTCTCTGAATTTGGAAATTAAAATCTGCTGGCAGGTGCAGTTCGCTTTTCAGCAGGTCTTCCACAAACTTGGCCACAGATTCTCCCTCCTCTCCTTCAGTGACTCCATAGATACGTAGGTTGTTTCTCCTCGGCCTGGACTCCAGGTCAGTTAACTTGTCCTGAAGAGCTTTTTGTTCTCTCAGTGATATGACCAGAGCGTCATTAGCTTCCTGTGCCCAACGTTCTAGCTTTTCAATCCGCGACTCAGCCTCGTTGATCTTGCCGGTCTGGAGCTCCTGTTCGGTGATGACTTTCGCAAGTTGTTGATTTATTTCGTCTTTGAAGTCGTCCAAGTCTTTTTCCACGTCGTTCCTCAGTGTTTCTCCAAACGTGCGAAGGACCTCTTTTGATTCCGTTTTTAAATCCCGTATCTCCTTGCTAATAATTTCTATGTCCGAGCCCTTTTTCGCGTCGTTAGTCACGAGGAGTTCATTTCGCCATCTCTCTCTGTTTCAGAGCAAGCTGGTAGTTCCGCCATATTGTCTGTTACAGTGTTTCTGTTTTGGTTGAATCGAGTTTTCCTTCCCATTCCAGCGTTCCCCTGATCACTTTGTAGTTAATATGATATTTGACAATAGTTATTCAAGTTTTCGGGGAGTTTTTACCCTGGACGGTCGAGAGCCCTGGTGTCGCGCAGTCTACCGCTTTATGGCCAAACCAGAAGTCCCTTCCCTCTAGCCTTTTCAAGGGGGAGGTGGCTAGACTCGGCTCTTGTGGGACGAGAAGCAGAAGGCCTGTCCGATCGGGGGGGAAGATGAGATGACATTTTTGTGGGTCAACACAAACTCATCTGCGAGGACAGCAGCCTTGGACAATGACGACACTTTCTGTTCATTCAAGAACATTACCACCTTCTCTGGCAAAGAGTCTTTAAAATCTTCTAAAAGAACGAGCTCACGGAGTGACTCAAAGTCATTTTTGACATCATTAGCTGCACACCATTTATCAAAGAGGTTGCTTCTCTCCCATGCAAACTCGACAAAGGTTTGACCACTAGATTTTCTATGGTTCCTAAATTTTTGCCGGTAGGGCTCAGGAACAAGCTCATAAGCAGGAAAAATTGCTTCCTTTCCAACATCATATTGCAGGCTGTCTTCTAAGAAAAGAGCAGACACCAACTCCTGTGCTTTTCCCACCCGCTTGCATTGGAGAAGGACAGGCCACATGTCTCTTGGCCAGTTGAGTGGCGAAGCTATTCGCTCCAAGGCACTGAAGTATGAATCAACTTCTGCCTCACGAAATGCTGGCACCAGAAAAATGTTTTTACTGGGGCTGGGCAACGATTAAAAATTTTAATCGCAATTAATCGCATGATTTACCTGATCAATCACGATTAATCACGTCGTATACGCAAAAGCCAATAATGAATTTAAAAGAAGTCTTTCATACACTTTAATTTAAATGTTCTGCCATATAAACGAAAGCGCCATAACATTTATCGTGCAAACACTTAACATCAGCACTTTACACAGAAACATTTTTAATGTAAATCTAAAGTTAAAAAAAAATGCAAATACAAAATTAAAGCTTATTGCCAATGCCAGGGCATTACTGTTATCCTGTTCCTTATGAAAAATAAAAAAAATCTACCTACAAAATCCTGAGCCACAGTAATAACAGGCAATTTCTGAGGTAACAGCAGAACTTTTATCAGGGAGCAGCATAACCAGTCTGCGTTCCCTTGCAAATGTCCCAGTTAGAAAGGGTGAGGCACAAAAACGTTCACTTTTGGGTTTTTCTTCACAGGGGACTAGAATGTAAAGTCCATATTTATGCTGGAGTTCCTTTGGAGAATCTCACTCAACTCAGTGCAGTTTGTCAGTTCCTGGAACTTGACGGCCAGTTATTTTAAATGTACTGCCATATGAATTAAAGTGCCATAACATTTACTGTGCAAACACACTTTTAACATCAGCATTTTTGAACAATTAGCAGCTAAGAAAAAAAAAATAGTGTAAATTTAAACTCAACTTAAACAATGTTATCAAAGCAATACAAAATTAAAGCTGTAAGCAGCGTTTGCGGGACTGAGCCCACCTGGCCACTGCCTGCTGTGACGTCCGCCACCTGGCCACGAGCCCCTGACACCCGCCAACGCTTCCCAACGCCTGGCGTTTCCGCCCGAAACCCGCCGATGCCCCATTACTGACGCCGACGCCTGCTGATGACACATCAAGCACTGACTTGACATTACTGACTTGACATTTAGAAACATTTGATTTCTAAATGTGATTGATTACTGTATCGTTTTGGAGATAATAAGCCTTAAAGTTGGCTTTTTGTTTTGTTTTGCGACAGCTCCAATATTCCATGTTCACTGTACAATAACATCAAATTGCTCCATAAGCTCTGTCAATGGTTGGTACAGTTGACCTCAGGACAACCTTGAATATATCTTCTCTTAATATTCTTGAATATTCTCACTAAATGTACCAGCTCCTTCCTGTAGACATGATATGTACAGTTAGTTATTCTTTGTTTGACGCAAGTGTTCTATTAATTTCCTACTATCTGTACCGGTACTTCTTGTTAATTTGAAATAAATACTAACAAACATAATGTCAAAACAAAAACTGAACAAGTCAAACAGGAGCAGATCAGAAAACAAGGAGGCTTTGTACTAAAATATGAATAAAATATAAACAGGGAGTTGTCTAATGTCGTCAAGGAAGCCAACATTACGTTACCTGATGATCAGCATGTTGACTCAGGAAATCCTCAGGCTCCTGCTGCGACATTTCATTTGGGGCGACGGTTGTGACTTCACTGCTGGTCCCGTGAGAAACTCAAATCAGTTCTTCACGTTTGTTGCGTGGCATGGGTTAGGACATTGAGAGGCATTATAGTGTGGTTATGTGCACCAAATCGGACTCGGCTTCTTGCTCGATAGCCGTGCATAATTTATGCAAACGCAATGCTCTGTTTATGTGAACTCACGGAGTCCGACTCCGTGCACGTGCTCATCTCGACTCGATGGATTTATGAGCTTGATGACAAGTGTCACAAGTGTGTATTTTGTATTGGATTGATGTACTGCAATTCTAGTCATGTGAACAAGCAATTATCATTCCTAGTTATATGTGGCACTGTACTACCAAGTTTGTATTGCAGTATCTTCAGTTTATGGGGTAGAGGGTGCTCAAATTGGATTGATTGAAGATGTAGTTTAGGTACAATTTGTTTGTTTTTATCAAAATTTAAGTTGATTGCAGTTCAAGGTGGCACAATCCTATCAGATGTTGTCATTTGGTCACGAAGAACACTGGTATTTGATGATTATTACCATAAGTACCACCATGTTGCAGGCATTGTGGTTACAAGTTTCACTCCAATTTTGATTGTTGTCTGTATGACTAGCAATCCGTTGAGCTGTCTAGGGTTATCATTCAGATAAGGTGTCACAACTTTTAATTGCATGGGAACTTTGGGATCCATGGCAGATGGGCATTGTAAAAAAACGGATCTTGAGTCGGAAGGCTAGCTTGTCCTAATTGTGACCTTAATATGATGATTTTTTTTCCCTGCCAGATTGAGGAGAAATTAAATGGACATCCAAACCGGGGCCAATAATGGATGAGCAGGATGATGTCACAGTATCAATTTTAAATGGTATGTCATGTGTAGGTATGAAAGAATTTCCATTACTGTGATTTGTCCGCTAAGTAATTAAAATAACTGTATGCTGACACTGATTTCAAAAAGAAGTATTTTACAAATTTGAGACAAAATGTCTAAACTGAATTGCATTTACAATTAATTCTGATAACAGAAATTGGCACAAAACAAACTTGGTTTGACTTGTCAAGTTGAATTAAATTCATTAGTTAAAAAAATGTATGAGTTGTTAAGTGTAAAAGGTTTGTTAATGATTGGACTGTCTTTATAGCTGCCAACATCGATGAAGTCTTGCTCCACACCCTCCGTCGTGATGATTTGAGAGACCTTTTTCCTGGACCAGAACACTTTCTCAGGAGGAAATGGATTTGGGCCCTTATTAGTGTAGATGTGATTGGTTACCTACTTTGCTCTGAAAACATCGAGCATAACACTTTTTCTTTTCTTTTTTCCTAATTGGGTCTATTGTTTCTCTCTTGTTCATAATGTTTTGGATCTGGTTTCCTCTCGGCTGAGAATTCCACCGTACCAGACAAGGCTGCCCCGAATGAAGCCAGGAACTGTGTCTTCATCAGGAGGAACATCTCCAATCTGTCCTCAGACATCCACTCCTTTGGTGAAAAGCAGCCCAAAGAGGACCCTACAGCTTCCTGCTCCTCCACAATACTGTACGCGGTACGTTTATAGAGTTGCCGTATGTGACGTAATTGGCAGTCGCCTCTGTCCAGTGCCAACAACGTCACATATGGCAACTCTTTTAGGACAAACTACATCGGTTGATTAAGGTTATCTTTTTTTTTCTGTCAATCCCTGCCGTATTTCGTAAGCACTACTTCCAGATGGCCCGCGCTGCCAGTGAGGGGAAATGTGTCATGTTCAAAGAGCTGAGATGCATGCTGGTGAGAAACACTGTCACCAGCATGATTTCTATCTTGAGAGCCAGTCAGCAAGGAGAGGGGGTCTTGTACCCTTCTAAGCATGAAGTCACTGCAATGGCTAAAAGACTAGTGGAGTATTATCCCATGCTGAAGGATTAAGACAAAACAATGAAACATGTAAGTGATTATATTATTTTGCGCACTTAGATTTTGAAGCGTGTGGTTATTTTTGGCTGATACTTTTTTATCTGTGCATGTTCACTTTCCATCTTTATTTGTTCTTTCAATGAGTGAAATTTTATTTACCACAGGCGAGCACTTACAAGAATCTTCGCAAGAGATTCACCAGAGAGGGGCCACAAGAAGAAAAGGCATCACATTGACTTCTCAGCAAGTGACCAAGAAGAAGATCATGATGCAGACT
This sequence comes from Nelusetta ayraudi, assembly GCF_046127955.1. Classification (NCBI taxonomy): domain Eukaryota; kingdom Metazoa; phylum Chordata; class Actinopteri; order Tetraodontiformes; family Monacanthidae; genus Nelusetta; species Nelusetta ayraudi. Next base: position 8,125,744 of record NW_027466100.1, read on the forward strand.
CAATTGGTGGATCAACAATTATTTTGTGTCACACACCAGGGCACAGTTCTGATAATGGCCACACTTCACATAAGTAGAAACATGTCCATTTTAATAATAATGATAATGTATGAAAGCTAGGCAATGTTTTGATAGTTTTGGATATCATGATATATCACAGGCATTTTTACATTTGAATTGTCATTTGATATATTTTGATGCTCCAAACAATTTCATCCATTTGACTGATTTACTGATTTGTCTCCTCCATTTCATCAGCCAAAGATGGTCTGACAGCACAGGCCAGACATTATCAGACCCTGCAGGAGCTGTACAAGAAACCAAAACCCAACCAAGATGCTGTCTCCCAAATTCTTGAGCTGCAGTTTCAAGCAAGAAGATCCTTCATTGATAGTGATGTTCTGAAAGAACAGGACAAGGCCAACAAAGATCCTGGATGCATATCCATGTGTCAAGGATCTTTATCGTGTAAGTGATTAACTTGTTTTGGTTTATGATGAAAAGCAAGCATTTTTGCAGATTTTAACACTGACTTGCATTATAGGCGATGAATGAGCTGCGGCGCATTCTGGATAAGGGCAACAGAAAATTCATTGATGAACTAAAAAAAGAGATGGGAAGACTTCTGCACCAATGTGTAATTTTATGGTGTTTGGAAAAAAAATGAAGTGATGAAGCCACGCATAACGCTGGATGTAGGTGAGTCATTTTGCTGTGTCTCTAATTGACTGTGTAGCTGTTTCCTTGGACATAGGATGGTTTATGTTGCGCTGAATGAATAGATGCAGAATGGTAATACTCTTCATGCTGAAAAAATAAGATTTTTTTTTGTGATCAACACAAACCTGAGACTCATTTTTAGGAAGACTAACTTTGAACTCAAAGTTGATTTGTTCTATTCCAGTGGAAAATTCCATTGCGCTGCTCAGGCTACTCCCCACACTCTTTCCTTCACCAAGTCCACCACCGAAGAAGCTCGGACATGCCAGTGAGGCACTGCTTCATGTCATTCAGGTGAAAGTTTGTTCGCATTTTCTCACATTCAACACTTCATAGTTCCATGCATGGATGTGGCGTTTCCTTCTTCTTTTTCTTTAGCCAACAGAAGATCCCACAATGTACTCGCAGAAGAGGTCTTTCTGCACGCCTGTGTTGCTGTTTGATGGGACCCGCTGTCTCATCTGTCTTGGAGCCACTCCCGCCACCACGCTTGCCAAGGAAGACTTGAGTGACGGTCTGCTTCATCTGATGGGTTACTACTATGCCCTGCACCTCACATATTCAAAAGTGTGTGGCAACCCTTCTCTCTGTCATTCAGACAGAAGTGCTACAGGACACTATCCATGAGTGAGACACCACAGCCTCATACAAAAAAGACCATGGCAGAATGGAAAGATTTTATTGGGGAGTAGAGCTGTGTACTAGGCATAGGTAGTGATACACTCCCCTGGTAGTTGTAACTTGAGGGTGGGTGGGAGTCTGTTGGAACAAACATGTTATCAGTGGTGATAGGAACACAACACTATATGCTGTCCCCATACTGTTTTTTTTTTTTTTTTGTGTAACTGAGTGTCAGGGAATCTGAATCAATATTCAATAATGATGACGGTGAATATTGTAACAATTGTTACTTGCGTTCTAGAAATGATTGCTTGAGGTTGTTTTAAGATGCAATGCCTTAGTGACATTTTTATTACAAGGCAGTGAAGGCACTGTCAGCAATTTAAGTGAATAAATAGTTGTTGACAATATTAATTCTGTTTGCTGAATTATTTTTTTTTGGGGGGGGGGATGGGCGTAGGGGGGGTGGATGCTTTGTCTCATTTTGAGAAAAAAAAAGCTAATATTGTGAACACTTAAATTAAGAAGAATTGCACTGTTAGTAGGTCTGGTTTTAAGATCTTTTCATTCAAATTAAGAAAGAAGCAAACGTGAAAAAAGAATTGAGAAGCTAGTATCAAGTTTATTTGACTTAGTACAGTCCTTGGAATGAGTGCTTTACTGTTTATTTCAAGAGTTTTTCCATTCTTCAAATGCCTAGATATATCGTCTTATTTTAAGAAATCTTACCAAGTCTAAATATCTTACTGCATTGGCAGATAATTTGACTTGTTTCTAGCCTGTTCTTTCTCAATTTAAGTGTTTATTTCTTAGATATATTTTGCAGTGTGTGGACACCGAGGCGAGCTCTAGAATTGGCTCATTCAACCGACCAACGATCCAATCAGCAGCGGCGTCACAGGCCCTCCTGCTTCTTTGTTCTCTCTCTCACTTTGACTTCCGCACTGGACAGCCAGGTTTGTGGAGGGAAGGTTGGAACAAGGTAAGGACGGGGTACCCCATACATTCATGTACGTAGAGTCACTAAGTCTTAAACTCACCAGGTTTGTATCGCTTGTGGAGAATTCACAATAAAAATACATTGACACTGTCAAGATGGACTCAAGCACTATTATTGAACTATACTGTATTTTTTGAGTGATGTGAAGCTTTTGACAAGCGCTGCGCAAAGGTGGCCCATTTGTTTTTGTTTTTTTGAAGGGGGCCCAAAATTCCTGGCGGCGCCCCTGAGCGGGCATCTCCAGCACTAAGGCAGTGGAGCTGCCGGCCACGAGAGAAGAATTAACCAGTCCATTGAAACCATTTGTTTGGTCTAGTGAGTGGCAACAGTCCTTTGAGGATCTTAAGTGCCTTCTCAGCTGTAACCCTTTCGTGTCTGCTCCAAATTTTTCCTCATTGGCTAGAAGCCCCAAATCTAGCGTGGGCGCTTCTTGGGGGCTCCTGATGAAAAAGCAAGTGGCCCCATGTCTCTAGGACAAAGTTGAAAATTCACCCCATAGACTTGCATTGAATTAGGGTTAACAATAAGGCTGAAACTAGGGTTAGGGTTAGGGTTAGCTGAAATTAGGGTTACGGTTTCGGGGTTCCTCAAGTACTAGAAGCCCCAAATTTGGCGTGGGCGCTTCTTGGGGGCTCCTGATGAAAAAGCAAGTGGCCCCATGTCTCTAGGACAAAGTTGAAAATTCACCCCATAGACTTGCATTGAATTAGGGTTAACAATAAGGCTGAAACTAGGGTTAGGGTTAGGGTTAGGGTTAGCTGAAATTAGGGTTAGGGTTTCGGGGGTTCCTCAAGTACTAGAAGCCCCAAATTTGGCGTGGGCGCTTCTTGGGGGCTCCTGATGAAAAAGCAAGTGGCCCCATGTCTCTAGGACAAAGTTGAAAATTCACCCCATAGACTTGCATTGAATTAGGGTTAACAATAAGGCTGAAACTAGGGTTAGGGTTAGCTGAAATTAGGGTTAGGGTTTCGGGGTTCCTCAAGTACTAGAAGCCCCAAATTTGGCGTGGGTGCTTCTTGGGGGCTCCTGATGAAAAAGCAAGTGGCCCCATATCTGTAGGACAAAGTTGAAATTTCACCCCATAGACTTGTATGGCATTAGGGTTAGGGTCCAAGAGTACACATACACATTTTCTTTTGCTTTATTGATTTAAGCTCATCGTCTCCAGCTGCAAAGGTACAGAAACCTTTCTGTGTTTTGATGTCGTGTGTGAGAAAACATCACTTTTTTCTGTAAACTTGTGTTGTCATTGTCCTTCATTGAAAATGACACAATCTTTCATTTCATTGTTCAGATGCCGAACACCAAGGCATTCCGTCGCTCTCTGGCCATGAAACGACGCCTGGAGCAAAAACGGGATTGGACACCTTTTCCACCTCGGAAGGACTTTGAACGTCGTGAGTACTTCCACGTTCATGATTTCATGTTCTGCCTGTGTTGTTATGTTGTATTCCAAATAAATCTTACAAAAACATATTTAGATTTTTCTTTTTTGTCAATTTACACAGGGCGCGGTACTGGTCAGCGACCTGGGTGCGAAGATGGCCCGTTTTGCTCCTGACTGACAAAACAGTGCAAGTTCGTTCTTAAGGCCCAGCAACCAGACAAGAAGGTTGTAAGCTTGTAACAGACTCCGCCCAGGATTTTGCTGCGCTACTGGCAACTGCGTTGGACCGCTGGCCCAAGGTTTGTTTATCTGCTGTGACAAACAAATTTGAACACATGAATGTCATCGCCACTTTGTTTTATCAATATCAAGTAATTCCATGATCCATAGTTCAATAACAAGAATATTCATGAATTTATTTTGCATTTTTATGTTTGTTTGTTTTTTTGTTTTTTTGTTTTTTTATACAACTATTTTGTAGGTGTTTGTGCTTGACTTTCCACCTCGCCTGACTGTCAAGCCAGAACTACAAACAGCGCTACGTCAAGTATATCATCGTGTTGCTGCACGCATGGGTGTGTAAAATACATATTTTTGTTGTATTTTTTTCTCTTCAGTGACACTGTGCTAACAGACATTTCTTAGAATTGTGTGATTACATAATTGATTATGTGACACTTCCTCCAGGTTTAACATTTGCGTATATGGCCGATCACCTCCCCCTTCGTCAGCTGTACATGGTGGTGTTATGATGGTGTAAGTTTTGCCTTCTTCAGCCTTACTTGCTCTTCATTTGATATGACAAATATGTGTTAACATGTTGTTTTCTGTTTAGGTGCACCTCAGGACTGATTTTGGTGGAGCGTCTGCATGCTGCATGCTCCATCAGCTCGCACCCCCTTCACCTAGGCCAGGGGTGTTGTGCCACAACCAATCATCGCCCAGGGTGTCTCCCAGAGTGGTTGTGACAGGTCCTGTCCACATGCCAGTGTATGGACCTGCTCCTGAATGGACTCTTGTTGGACAGGAGGTTGAGGTAACCTGTTCATCCCTCTTTTTTTTTTTTCCCCCCAATCGTGTATTTGTCAAACTGTGCAACTTTTTATTTTAAAAATGAACACTTATCCTAAGTTGACTCTGATTTCCTCTCCTCTTTTTTTTATAGACAGTACCAACAGCTGTTGAGACTGCATTTCACACAGACATCCAGTCCAATCCCGTGTGGTTCAGTGAGGCTGTGCTGCTGGACCACATGGAGACCGTCGTGGAGTCATCTGGCAGGGTTTCCCCAGCTGCCACGGTAACATTCACACAGTTATTCATACACTTATCAACTAGGGGTGGGTGAAAAAAAAAATCAATATTGCAAAATATTGTTGTGCTTTCTGTCGCAATAAATAATCGATACACTGACGGCAAATATCAATATTTTTTTCCAAACACCACCTGTCCACCTGTCCCGGGAAAGATAAAATCTCTCCCGGGACACAATTTGTCCCGTTTTTTATGGAAAATGACAAAACCTCATTTAATTTCCGTCTGTGGTCTAGATAGGGTTGCCAACCCTCCCGTAAAATACGCGATTGTCCCATATTTGGCAACTAAAAAGCCTGTCCCGTAATGAACTGATGGGGGACGCACTTCACTTTGTCCCGTATATTTTGGGGACGCGGTTATTTATTTATTTATTTTGTCTGCATCATTTTTTATTGATTTTCAGAATCGGGGCAGTGAAAGGATTTTTTTCCCTCTTTCATCTTCCCGTCGGTTTGTATATCCCAAGTCCCCAAGTTGAGATAAAACAAGTTGCTACTGACTTTACATTACCAGAAAGCACTGTCCTTGTTTACATGAAAGTTATTAATGTTCATGCACTTTAATATGTTTGCTTGTGCAGTGCATGTTTGTTTGTACATGATACAAAGTTTTGGAATAAATGCAAGATCACAGGCATTTTCCTTTTTATGGGTATTTTTTTCTTTTTCAGTCACATATCGTCTGCAAAATTTCAAAGATATCGAAGATATCGTGTGTCGTGATGTTGTCATTATCGTGGGCCAAATATCGTCACAGTATCGAATCGTGGGTTAGCCGTATCGCCCCAGCCCTATTATCAACACAAGATCACATATGTACAGTACATGTACAGTTTAATTAGTGTGTTACTTTGTTTATGAATTAATTTCTTTATGTTCTTCCAGATGTCCAGCCTGAGACGTCGATCAGCACGCGTTGCCTCAAAAACCAAAACAAACAAGTGACATGTTGGTATTTGGGATATGTGTATTTCATTGTGTGCATCTTTGTGATAGGACAATAAATGCAGTTCTTTAAACGTTACTTTGTGTTTTTGTATTTGCAGGTGTGGGCAACACGTTCAACTGTCCACATGACTGAGTCTGCCTCCAGCAATGTCACAGCAGTGCAGCAGGTTTGTACTTATTCATTTCCACTTCATCACCTGTGTGTGTTTTCTAGGCTTTACACCGATCTTATCGGCTGTATCGGATCGGCCGATATTTGGCATTTTTTGAAACGTTCATGATCGGGCGTCATGTCATGAATCACCGATCAATGACGTCATGGTCGTGTTGAAACTTTTTTAATCTGTCTCATTTCCTCCAAAGTAGTTTCACAGCATCGACATGTTTATTTGTTTGTATCCGAGTGTTATGTAAATCTATAGATTTGGGTTTACATTGTTTTCAGTTCCTTTTGTGTGCTGTGTGTCCGTTTGGGCACTAGATGGCGCAGTAGATCCTGTGTTCCCTTTTTTTTGCTTGTTCCAGGTGCGGAAAGGTGATTGGCTGGTGCCAATATTTAAGGAGGAGGACTTCAACACCTCGGTCTCTTTGTCCTTCTCCCAGCTCCCAACCAGAGGCCATGTGCCGCAGCAGCAGCATTCTGTGTTCAGCCATCAATTCTGTTTTGTAATCTATTTCAGTTCCCTTTGTGTCCACGTAGCCCGTAGGGGAGGGAAGCCATTTGTGTTGTGACCCTTTTCTCCTGTGTTTTAGTTAAGGAGGTTAGTTTGACTGTCATTTATTTGATTGTTTTCTTCATAGGTAAGATCCATAAGAGAGCCATTTTGTTTGTTGTTTTGGCCATGCCCTCCCTGACGCCAGTGCAATGATGGTGACGTTTAATAAAAACCATCCTGTGGACGAAGCACCTTTGTCTAATTTGAGAGCTGGGAGAAGGGGGGGGAGCCTTTATGTTGTGTCCCGGTTCCCCCTAGGCCGGGGCATAACACCGAGAGCTAATGATTCATGATTCAAAAACCTTCATTTTCGTCTTCGTGCCTCTTCCTGTTTTGAGTACTGTCGCTATGTGACGGACAATAAAGTTTCTTTGAATCTGCAATATATGCAACGCTACAGTACCTCGCAGGGGAACTTTGGCAAAAAATTTCAACACCACAAATTTAATCAGGCACTTGGAAAAGATACACACGGAGGAGCATGTCGAGTTCAAGAAACGCAGCGCAGAGAAAGAAAAAGAAAAGCACACTCTGAAACGGATGCTAAAGCAAACAACTTTAGACGGTGCTCCTGAGAAGGCAAGGGGTGTACAGAAACAAGTATTTATTGCCCCTAACGTGATCGGATCGGTGATCGGTGATCGGTTTATTTAAACTCACTGATCGGTGATCGGCACAAAAATCGTGATCGTGTAAAGCCTAGTGTTTTCCTTTCTATGTTTATTGGCATAAAATCACATCTTTCTTATTTTAATCAGGTGGAGGCGACGCCACAGATGACCAGAGCTGTGCCCGTGGTTCCTGTGGCTCCCGTGGTTGCCAGCACCAAGCCAGAGGAGGCCAGCACCGTCTAGGAGGCAACACAGAAGATCAACTAAGCTGAGGAGGCTTTTCTTTCTTCTTCTGTTGCCTCTGACTGCTCCGCTCGTTCTACGCCTCGCACATGTGATTTGTGATCCATCATCAGTTAGTACTAGTGAAGATGCAGTGGCAGATCATGGCACTGGTATTAGATTAGCCAAGGTTCTGCATGGTCACGGTTTAAAATTCCAGCACCAGCTGGCAACAGTGAGTCACTTCAGAAGAGCAAAACTCCTCACTTTGACATGGATAATTCTGACGTAGAGTTTGTCAGTGCTGTGACCAATGAAGAGTGTAACTTCTCTCCCCTTGATGTTGATGTTTGTTTAGACCTTTGCAAAAACTTGAAGATTCATTTGGACTGTGCAAGTTTTCCAATTTCTGATTGCAAAGGCCCATTAGGTTCGCCGTGTACAAATGAGAATTTAGAGGCTGATGGAAACTGCTTCTTCAGAGCCATCAGTCAAGCTGTGACTGGTTTATAGACACAGAAGTGGAAATTCAGGTTGCAGCAGATTGTTTACGATTAGATGTGTACACTTTTATCGATGGTCATGGGTTGAAGTACAGCTCTTGGAAGAAACAATTCTCACATTGTATATATTTATGGATGTATTTGTTTTATATGGAAGCAGTTACCATAATCCAAATTAAAATAAGAATATAATAACAGAAATGCTTTTTCATTTTAAGAACGAAGCTGCATTATTTGACTCATAATTAAAATGGTTAATAAGTCATTCAATCTGCATTTTCATTTTCTTCTTCAAGACTGCTCATTCTTGTACTCAATTCAAATGAAGGAAAACACATTTGAGATTTAATTTTCAAAACATGCACCAGCAAAGAGTTACCAAAATTCAATATGAAATGTAAATTTCAAAAATGAAAAAGCAATAGCAGAATGCTTTTTCATTTTAAGAACAAAGCTGCATTATTTGACTCATAATTAAAATCATTAATAAATATTGCTATATGCATTTTCATTTTCTTATTCGTGTCGCACCTTTTATGACACAATCAAAAAGAAAACTGAGAGCTTTGCTTTTTAATTTTCGTGGTCCTGCCCTGCACAAGAGTTACCACAACTCGAAAACGAAATCGCAATCTCAAAGTAAGCGCGCGGCGCAGGAAAGTGACGTCAGCAGCTCTCCACCTCCGCTGTGGGTATGGCGGTATGACGCCAAGTGTCATTTGCCTCCTGTTATGTGTAAATTCTAATGTTTGTGAATTTAATAAAGATATATACATATATGTATATATATTTTTTTTAACGATAAGGCTGAAACTAGGGTTAGGGTTAGGGTTATCTGAAATTAGGGTTAGGGTTTCGGGGTTCCTCAAGTACTAGAAGCCCCAAATTTGGCGTGGATGCTTCTTGGGGGCTCCTGATGAAAAAGCAGGTGGCCCCATATCTGTAGGACAAAGTTGAAATTTCACCCCATAGACTTGTATGGCATTAGGGTTAGCGATAAGTCTTACATGTTACATGTCCAGAGGCTCCTTTCTTTGTTTTCCTCTTCTTTTCTCCTTATGTCCTCAAGGAAGTACAAGATTGGCGCCACCTAGAGGCTACGGGGCGAGCTGGGGAATGCAGAATGGCAGGTGGTGCTTGTGATCAAGAAGATTAGCTGCCACCTGTGGACTCCGAGGGGAGCTCTAGAATTGGCTCATTCAACCGACCAACGAGCCAATCAGCAGCGGCGTCACAGTTTAAAGGCCCCCCTCCTTCCTTGTTCTCTCTCTCACTTTGACTTTGGCACTGGATAGCCAGGTTTGTGGAGGGTGGGTTGGAACAAAGTAAGGACGGGGTACCCCATACATTTATGCACGTAGAGTCACTAAGTCTTAAACTCACCAGGTTATATCGCTTATCGCTAACCCCAATGCCATACAAGTCTATGAGGGTCCAAGGTCAACTTTGTCCGAGAGACATGGGGCCACTTTCAGGTTCATCAGGATCCTCCAGGACACACCCACGCCAAATTTGGGTTTTCCAGCCCATGAGGAACCCCAAAACCCTCACTCTAATTCCAGCCTTATCGCTAAACCCTAATGCAGTGCAAGTCTATTAAGGTCAAAGCTCAACTTTGTCCGAGAGACATCAAGTGTTTTTTCCATGAATCATTCATAAATGTTAAGAGTTTGCTTTGTGGAGAATTCACAATAAAAATACATTGACACTGTCAAAGATGGACTCAAGCACTATTATTGAACTATACTGTGTTTTTGAGTGATGTGAAGCTTTTGACAAGCGCAGTGCAAAGGAGGCCCATTTGTTTTGTTTTTTTTGAAGGGGGCCCAAAATTCCTGGCGGCGCCCCTGAGCGGGCATCTCCAGCACTAAGGCAGTGGAGCTGGCGGCCACGAGAGAAGAATTAACCAGTCCATTGAAACCATTTGTTTGTTTGTTTGGTCTAGTGCATGGGGTGTTCCTCCATGTTAAGAAGGTCACTGAATGATTTGTCTATATCTGCCATCACTGAACTAAGATAGGGATTAAACAGAATCCCAATGACCTTAGTTATATGGTAAGTTTCACTGGACATTATTCAAACCCTTAACCTCTGAGTTGGACAGATAAGATTGGGTATCATGTTCAATAACCTCTGAATTCTCCAACCCAGACATCAGTCTATTCTTCCATGTTTAATGAACAAACTCAATAGTTTTGTTAATTTATATAAACCACCCCTGAACTGGAGATTACAGTCAGATCATTAGTATTTAATTATTATTGAGTCTATATTCTTAATTATTAATCAAGTCTTTTGTTCAATCAATGTATAAAAGTAAAGTCTCTTTTTAAATGGAGTCAGATTAAATTAACTATGATGTACTTTACTTTGAAATCCTCATCTTAAAGGTCACCTATTATACTAATTTTCGGGCTTTTGTATTTGAAATCTTGCCCCTCCAGAGCAGCAACGCACGATTTTCCGCGCTGAAAGCTTTTTAGATTTGCGTATCTCGCGGCTCGTTTCCTCGTATTCACTGTGTCCCGCTAAAAACGCTCTGTTTCACTTCACTCCACCCCAGCCTTGCCGGTGTACGCCCCCGCCCGGGGTCACACTCTTCGTCGCTGCTGAGCCTCACTTCCTCAGTTTGCCGGTGCGGGAGTGAAAAGGAAACGTCAAACTTTACGAAACAGGCACAATTTAAACACTTACTGTCGTGAAGGCTTCACTCTTGAGCAGCTGTTTAGCGGCTAATCCAGCTTCTTATGGACCCAGCACGGGCTTAGTTACGGCCGCAAGGCGGACCGAAAGTCCCTGGACGTTTTTTGTGCCTTCCGTGTCCCCAGAAATACATTTTACTTTGTGTACTGACCGTGTTTTTGTTTTGTATTTTTGCGAGACATTTTAATCGGGCTTAGAATGATTTTGTTTCATACTGTTGACATGTATCAAAACACTGTCCGAGCACAGAAAATATGTACGCTGAAACGATCACTTCAGTCATAGAGTCGTTTATTATTAGACAAGAATATCTGCACAACTTACGTCCACACCAAGCACAAAGTAGGAAGTCGAGCCCATCTCACTCCCGTTGCCGACCGGACGAGAGGGGTCTGGCTGCAGACTGGTGTTCCATCACATCCGCATTAGGCTGAACAAACCTCCAACATTTTCTCTGTTCGTTCCACTCCGACGGTTGTGCTCCTTGGTGCTTCAGTAGTCGCTCGGTATTTTTTATTTTGTATTTTTTAATTTCCCTGACACCAAAATTTTTTTTTCTTGGAGCAGCGCATTGTGGAATCACTTCCGGGGCAGAGCAGGGGAGGGCGGAACCAGTCCGAGAGTGTGCCGGAGCTTGGCCATGAAAGGAGATTCGGCACACAATGGCGTCATTCCGTGCCCAGTGTTGAAAAAATCTCAGTGAACAGAGCGTTTAGAACCATGCCCAACAATTTGCAGGGCTCACGTTCAAACGCATGAACGTCATTATTTGACGAAATCGAGATCGTTTGACGAACGGGTTCAACATTGTAACAGTTTTTAAAGCTCAGAAAAGTGGAATAGCATCATAGGTGCCCTTTAAATCTACCTCATTGGGCTGCCGTTACAATGGGTGTTGGACCTGCACTTTGTCTGTCAGGTTATAGGCTTATGTAGAACATTTTACCTGTCTGCCAGGCTGTAGACGGACTGGTTTTACGCTTGACCGCAAAATGTGTTTTTAATTTTCTTCAAATTAAACATTATAAAGAAATACACAATGACTGGATAGTTGTATCAACCTTATTCACATCTACAAATACACTCAAAAACGTGTATTTCTTTTATTTCAAGGCTATTCAAATGTAGCTTTAAAGTTAAAATATAGCTTCAATAAAAAGGAGACATGAAAACCTTGACATGTATGAGTAAAATTAATCTTAGAGAATATTATATTAATATTTGCAGGTTTTGTATTTAACACAGGCTGTCTCCTGATATTGTACCCTGATATTTAGAGTAAACAGTACTTATATGTACCTTTCACTGCTTGGGATCATATATGTACCTTTTTGTCCCACAAAAGGGTACATACAGCAACCTTGAGGACCAATAATTAGACAAAGGGGGTACATTAGTGTAGATTGTACCTTGGGGGACAGAAATGGACCTGTACTGTACCCCTATTTCTGAGAGTGTTAGGTGCTCTGAACGGGAACACTGTCTGTGGTGTGGATTTTTAATTGTAAAACCGGGAAGGCATCCGATATCTTCCTCCTCACGTGCAAACACATCCGGTTCCTCATAGAGCATCTGCCGTACAACTTCTTGGTCATGCTCAGAGAGATGGTCCAGATTGACGTTTGGGTGCCATTTTGTTGGTGAGCTGTAAGAAGCTGTTTGGCTTTCTTTTTTGTTACTACGTTTGCTATCAGTTGAGTATGCTTTAGCGGGTTTTTTCGTTGTGTGGGTTTTTTGTCTCATAAGGAGTTGCTTCTAAGGTTTCGATTCCACCTTTAAAAAAAAAATCCTCAATTTGACCGCTAGATGGCTGTGCTTATCCCAAATATTTTCAACGTAAAATTCAGCAAATTATTATGTCTATGATGAGGTGGATTTTTGACTAAATTATACAGTAGAAATGATGTGAGGTATCATTGGGATAGCATGGGAGCTCTGCTATCATCACGGGAAATCATTTTTGGCCTTTTGGGGGGGACTCCAAAATGGAAAACTTTGTTATTGACGTCACAGTATTTTTCCAGTTTTTCAGGTGGGTTATTTCCAAAATTATACAGTAGAAATGGACATGTGAGGCATCATTGTAAAGCATGAGAGCTCAACTTTTATAATGAGTTGACATATTTCACGGGAAATCATTTTTGGCCTTTTGGGGGGGACTCCAAATTTGACGACTTTACCAGTGACATTATGATAGTTTTCATTTTTCAGGTGGATTATTTCAAAAACTATACAGTACACATGGACATGTGCACTGCATAGTTAGTGTATAGTACTGTAAGTTTGGAACCCCACCCCTACTGGGTGTCGGGGAAACACCAATGACCGTTCCTCTCCTACTTTCACCAGTACCTCCCTCCCCTTGCTCCTCATCTTTCTCTTCTAGTCCTCCTCCTCCTCCATCTCCTCCAACTGCAAGGCCAACCAGATAGTGTAATTAATTGATAAAGTGAGTGATTTGTTCAGAATATGTTAACAACACAATAAGCTTTCAATCAAAATAAAGCATTTACTTGACTTTATTGACTTTGCCATTGCCAAGACAAGTGTGGGCTAAGACATAATGCAGCAATTTCAGCCTTTTTCAGCCAGTATTTTGGGCTTGTTTTGAGGGTGCTCGGAGAAATATTGCCTGAACAATCATAAAAAAAACTGCATCATCCAAAAAAATATTTGATTTTAGGATTGAAATAAGACAACAATATTAATGATTAACAAATTCACTTCAGAAAGGGGACATTGATATGTTTTCCAATGAAATTTACAACGATATCTCACATGTCCATTTCTACTGTGGAATCTGGTAGGAGAAAAGCTCAGCACACCCGTCCACACAGGTACGTAGGAGGAGGTTGCCGACCTTGGATCTCCAAATAATAAGAGAAACTCCAGCTCAACGTGTTGCACTTCGCCAATTTAATGTCATGGGACCTTCATCAAGCATGAAAAAGTAACTGTGCTTTGGCAATATATAATGCGATCGGTGTGCAGGATGACCAATCATGGATCTGGCAGACTTAATCACTGGATGAGCATCACCTGTCTGAGAAGAATAGAAAGGATACATTAGAATGAAAAATACAGTGATGTCAATGGCAAAGTTGTCAACTTTGGAGTCCCCCCAAAAGGCCAAAAATGATTTTCCATAAAATATGTTGATGTGATAGTAGAGCTCCTATGCTTTACAATGACATCTCACATGTACATTTCTACTATATAGTTTTTGAAATAATCCACCTGAAAAAATTAAAACTATCATATTGTTAATGGCAAAGTTGTCTACTTTGGAGTCCCCCCCAAAAGGCCAACAATGACTTCCTGTGAAATATGTCAACTGACTGTGATAGTAGAGTTTCCATGCTTTTCAAATGATACCTCACATGTCCATTTTTACTGTATAATTTTGGAAAAAAAAAACATCCACCTCAACATAGACATAATGATTTGCTGAATTTTATAGTTTGAAAAGTGTTGGGATAAGCACAGCCATCTAGCGGTTAAATTGCGGATTTTCTTTCTTTTTTTTTAAGTTGGAATCGAAACCTAAGAAGCAACGCGGAAGCACCGTGGCGAATGTGGTGCCAACTTCAGCGTCGTCTTGTTTCTGTTGTGTGGATTCATTTGGGTGGTTGATTTGTGCTTTATGTGTTTGCTGCTGCAGTGACACCATTATGCCTCTAGATGGGGACACAGACCGTGTGATGAATATCAGTTGATGATTGATCACAATCCTCCTTTGGTCTGAGATGGAGGGGCACTGTGCGTATTCTGTTGCTTGATGTATGCTTGTAACTGGTGTATTGTCAGTCACATTTGAATCTTTGTTTTGTTTTGTTTGTTCCTCTAGACTCATGTGTTTGAATGAGTGTTCAAGTGTACAGCTATGTACAGTTGCGTGCAGCTGTTGCAGCTCAGAAAAAGGGAGAATGAAGTTCTTTAAGAGTAAGGGAGCACAGAAATCACTCCCTGCTGCTTCTTAGAAACCTCTCAACTCAGCGAGATAAGCCTGTGACGGAAAAAAAAAAAAAAAGAATAAGAAATCTCAGTGTTTGAATGAGTTTTCATGTTAAAATCTGGATGCAGGGGTGTACTTACATAGATGCCTTAATTCAGCTGAGGAACATCATAGAAAAGGTTTTCCAGTTGTTTTCAAAGCAGAATGGCTTTCAAGTTGTTCAAAATCAATGCTACTCCTTTAATAACACTCAACGGCATTAGAAAAGACACGCGTATGAAGGTGTTTTCTTGTACAAGAGCCAAAACTCTGCTCGTGAACACAAGAACAGATGTTTTCCAGCAGTTTTGCAACACATAATGAATGGAATCTGAAAGAACAGCAGGAAGGACAAGAAGGGCACCAATCGGTGAGTGGCGAGGGTACTCCAGGATTTGCATGATTCAAGAAAGGGAGAAGCTAAATGGGACAGAAGGAGGAGGAGAGACGGCCGGTGGCCGTAACACACTGCTGATGCCTGCAGAGTGCACAGTTCAGCGAGAGAAGCACTTTGCTTCAATAAGAAAAAATTACGTCCCACAGTGTTGAATGACTTTTCATGTTAAAGTTTAATTGCATGTGTGTCCTTATGGGGGAGCCTAAAGTGTACTCAGAGGGAAGGGGAGAGATGTTTCCTAGCTGTATTTCAGCAGAGAATGAAACTTGCACCGTTTAGGCTGGCAATGCGCTCAGCTCAGCGAGGGAAGCACAATGCAGCAATGAAAAAAAAAAGACATCTCACTGTGTTCAATGAGTTTTCATGTTAAAGTCGGAATGCAGGTGTTTTCTTGCACAAATTCCTGGATGCATGAATTCAGTGCCCTGACCCCCCGACCCCCCTCCACACACACACACACACACACACACACACACACACACACACACACACACACAGATTAAATTAGTGAACTTTTGAAATTTTTAATTTTTGCAATCTTTTTTTTATTTTTATTTTTTAATAAAAGTATTCCAATCCAGTCATTGATGAAACAAAATCTCTGCTTTGTGCGTTTGCTGATGTGCAGTGACACCACTATGCCTATAGATGGGGACACAGACCGTGTGATGAATATCAGTTGATGATTGATCACAGTCCTCTGTTGGTCTGACATGGAGGGGCACTGAGCTTGATGTAAAGAGAGGGGGTAGAAAGTTTTCTTTTAAAAGAAAGTCGGTGGTTGAAAGTTTTATTTTGGAAAGGTTATTTTTATGAGGTTGTTGTTTGCAGAGTGGTTTCATTTGTGTTGGAGATTGTATTTGAACTTTTTCTGTTGGTGGCTCACTTTTTTTTTTTATTTTATTTTTTTTTTTTCCCCCCTTGTCCGGTCCGGCCATAATGACAAGCAGAAGTGTCTCTGAATGTCTATGATGGCTGACAGATTTTATTCTCAGAGGTAGATCTTGAGAGTGTGAGCCACGTGGGTGGTTTCAGGAGCTACCTCTTCAGTGGTTTTATTATAATGTTCTTGGTGACATTCTGGCCATGACCGGACTGAGGGGGATAGATAGGGAGGTGAGTAGAGAGGGGAAATGAGTGTGGGGGGGGGCGGGGGGGGATGATGAGATGATGAGAGGGATAGAGAGAGAGGAGTAGAGGAGGCAACTGGCAACAATATACAATTGTGTTAAAAGAGAACAAAACAGATCGTAAATATGCATAGCTAATTGTCAGATAGTGCATATATACCCATACAAACATACATGCGAGTTCATACAGTGATGATAATAATAATAGCGATGATAATAATAGCAACGTTAATAGTAATAATAGTAATAATAATGTTGATAGTAATAATAACGATGATAATAATCTACTCATGGATAAATATGACAATAAGCTATGCAATAGTGTACAACAGTGTACCCGCGCTTGTAAATATTTGTGTGTGTGTGTGCGTGTGTGCGGGTGTGTGTGTATATTTGCATGTGTGTGTACTTGTGTGTGTGTGCATGTTTGCATCTGTGTATACGTGTGTGTGTGTGTGTGTGTGTGTGTGTGTGTGTGTGTGTGTATGGATGTGGTGGTGTGTGTATGGATGTGGTGGGGTGTGTACCTGAATGTGGGAGTGGGTGTGTTTAAGTACGTCACTGGAAGTAGGCTGCCAATTAGTGCGGTCTCCGAGGCCGCAACCGCCCCACGCCAGCGACGAGCCGGGGGGGGGGCCCCGGACACGGCATACCCGCCGCAAAGCCGGCCAGGAAGAGGCCCGGAGCAGCAGGCCCCCGGGCCGGAGGGCACCCGCCCCACGAGGAGCCAGGGCAGGATGACATGGAGGCAGATACCCCAAGGAGAAGGGACACCACCCAGGGCGGACAGGCAGCAGAGCCCGGCCCCTGGACGGGGGCCCCCCAGGGCAAGCGAGACCAGACTCATCCCCATGACAGGACCCAGCCCCTTCACCCACCGGGAGGATCGGTACCCAAGGCAGGCCCGGGCACCCAGAGGCCCCCCCCCTACGGACCCAGTATGGCGCATCAACCGGCCCCCTCCACCCCCCACACCCCCCATCCACCCCCACCGCCCCGGGACCCCCCGGCGCCAGGGGACAGCCCCCCCCCGGCCCCCGGGGCCACAGCCGCACCCCCGCCCCCAACGCCGGCAAAGCGGGCCCCCGAGCGAGAGTCCCCCCTGGTTCCCCCTGTGCCCTGTAAAAGAAGAAGATAAATAATTAAAAAAGATAAAATTAAATACTCAATCCGTGGGCCCCCGCCCACCATTGTCAGACCCCCGTGTCTCAGGTCGTCGCCGCCCACCCGCCCCCGAGCGGCGCAAGGGGACCACCCGGGCAGCGGCCCGGTCCCGGGATTGGGGGAAGGGGGACCCCGCCACAAGTGGCAAGGTCCCCATAAGCCCAGCCGGTCTCGCACCTCGGGGGCACTGGACTGCACAGGGCCCATCCAGGGTGGGAAAGATGTCGGGTCCAGCCCCCACTAGCAGGCCGACCCCGCTGTGTGTAGGAGTGTCAGTGTGTGTATATGTGCACTTGCTGGTGTGTTGGACTATAGTGCGTTTAAAATGGAAGGGTGGTAAGGCCCTGGGGCAACCACACTGCTGCTGAGCAGGGCGGTGGCCGCAGTGCACGAACCCCCCCCCCCCCCAGGCCCTAAGTGTCTATAATGCTATTAAAATTGGAGAGGGTCTCGGATGGAGCAGTGGCCGGCCGATGGAGACCCTCATCCAAAGCCCTAGTGATAATGTCAGTGGGTCGTTGGCTGCGTGGGGGCCAGGTCCTCGCCAACGAGGGTGCAGTCGGTGCCCCATGCAAGGGCGAGGAGACCGCACCGGGGGGAGGCCCACCAGGGACCCGGTCGCCGCCCATATCGAGTCCCCCGCGGTGCCCGGCCAGAAGGCAGCGACCACCCAAGACACAAATCCCCAAAACAGAAGGAAAAATAAATAAATAAATAAATAAATAAATAAAATAAAAATAAAATAAAATAAAATAAAATAAAATAAAATAAAATAAAAACACCCATTATGTGACCAGGGAGGACTCCCGGTTAGGACGCCCCCTCAGCGACATCGGGGCCGGGGACACCACAGGGATCCAGGAGCCAAAGGGGGGCCACCCCCCACCGCCCGAGGGCCCCGGGGCAGCGGCAGCGACCAGGGAGACGGAGGGTGAAGGTGGGGCAGAAGGCACCACCCGGGCACACAGGAGCGGTAGCCGCCGGCCGCGCAGCCCCACCCCAGGCATGTGACCCCACCGTGTACGATCCAGCGCCAGTTCCCAGACACAGGGATGGACCAGTCCCCCCACCAACAGGAGGGCCCCCGGCCCAGAGCCAGGGACCGCCGCCCCCCACCCCGTGGCACCACCCCCCAACCACCAGGCCCAGCCCCCCGCGTGGAAGACATCCCCCGCCGGGGCACCCAACCCCCGACCCCCCACCAACCCGCAAGGCAGCCGAGCACCCCACGCCCAGCACCCCCCCCCCCCAGACCGCACCCGGCCCGCGGCAGCACGACCACGGCCGCCCACATCAACCAGCAGCCTCAGCTATTGATTGTTTATTACTTAGTTATAGGATGAAGCAGACATTCCTACCAAGGAGGTGTGGTCTAACAGTAAGTTCCTATATTGTGCAATGTGCAGGTGTTGTTTTGTTTTCCAGTTTGTGAGGATTGTTTTCTTAGCGATAGATAAGGAGGTCATCAGCATGCGAGATTCTGCCTTATCTGAGGTGATATCACTGAGGTCCCCTAAGAGACAAAAAGAAGGAGTGGCTGTGATGGTGTAACCGACCTGTGCTGATAGATCATTGCATACTATGTGCCAGAATTTATTTACTGGTGGGCAATGCCATACAGCGTGTAAGTAATTATCTGGAACATTAACTGTGCAGTGTGAGCAGGTAGAGGCGGTCATGCCCATCTGAAACATCCGCTGTCCAGTGTCGTGGATCCTGTGGAGTACTTTAAAATGTATTAATTGTAGATTAGGTTGTTTTATCAGTGAAAAGGTGTTCTGACAAATTGTTCTCCAGAAATTAGAGTGGGGCTGGAGAGACAGGTCTCTTTCCCACTTAACAATGGGGATAGAAATAGTGCGATCTGTGTTTGTAAGGATTTTATATATCTTGGAAAGTAGTTTAGGAGGTGAGAAATTAAGGACCGACTGTACAGCCGGAGAGACCTCCATGTGTGTGTGTTCAAGTTTGAATTTTTTCTTAATTATGGACTTAATTTGCATGTATTCTACATTTACGTGAGTTATACCTTTATCTGCCCAATGTGTGAAGTTAAGTGCTTTTTTATTTTGTAGTAAATCAGGATTGTTCCAGATGGGCATACGACCGCACGGGAGAAGGGAAGAACCTGTGATTTTCAGAAATTCCATCCAAGCCGTCAGAGAGTGACTTATATTAACGCTTTTCATGCAGCTGTGGTGTTTTGGTGTGCTGATAAATGGCAAGTCTGCTAACTGAATATCACCACAATAGGCTTGTTCTATGACATGCCAGGATACATCATGTGGGCTAGGGTTGAACCACTTATGAATATACTTTATTCTGTTGGCAATATAGTAGTAATAAAAGTTTGGCAATTCTAGTCCCCCAGCATCTTTCGCTTTTTGAAGCGTCTTCAGACTGATACGGGGTGGTTTGTTTTTCCATAGAAATATTGTGACGTTTGAGTTCAGGGTTTTAAACCACTGAGCAGGAGGTTGATAGGGAATCATTGAGAAAAGGTAGTTTAGTTTAGGTAAAACCATCATTTTTACTGTTGCAACTTTCTCTAAAAGAGATATGGGTAAGTTTCTCCATCGAATTAGATCATTTTCTATTTTCTTTAATAGCGGGATGAAATTGAGTTGTATTAAGTCTGATAGGTTGGGAGAGAAGTTGATACCTAAGTATCGTATGTTACCGGCTTGCAATGGTGCTAGAATGGTTCGTTTAAATTTACAATTAAGCGGTAGCACTGTGGATTTTGCCCAATTTATTGAATAGTCTGAAATACAAGAGAAATTGTCAATAAGGCTGATAACTTCAGTAAGTGAGGATTGTGTATTTTGAAGAAATAACAATACGTCATCGGCATATAAGCTTATTTTATGGTCAGATGTTGAAGTTTGGACTCCTTTGATATTATCATTTTGCAGAATTGCAGCTGCCAGAGGTTCTATGAACATTGCAAATAGTGAAGGGGAGAGAGGACAGCCCTGTCTGGTTCCTCGTTGCAGATTAAACCTTTGAGAGGTCTGGCTGTTCGTTCTGACTGAGGCGCACGGAGAGCTGTATAATGTTCGTATCCAGGATATAAATGAATTCCCGAAACCAAATTTTTGTAGTGTTGAGAATAAGAAACTCCAATTGACCCTGTCAAATGCTTTTTCTGCATCTAGCGAAACAATTGTTGTTTGTAGATTGTTGGCGTTAGTATAATCTATCAGATTGATAAATCTACGTACGTTGGAGGTTGAATCTCTACCTTTAATAAACCCTGTTTGGTCAGGATGGATTATATATGGAGTAATTTTTTCTAGTCGTCTAGCTATTGCTTTACAAATAATTTTAAGATCGGTATTGATTAATGATATTGGTCGGTAGCTAGTCGGAAGCGATGGGTCTTTGTCCGGTTTGAGTATGAGGCTAATGTTAGCAGAATTCATGTTTGATGGGAGAAGTCCAGTATTTAGGATCTCTCTAGCCATTCTATTATAGGTCGGACCAATAGTAGGCCAAAGTGACTTATAAAATTCTACTGGGAAGCCATCAGGTCCTGGGGCTTTATTTACTGGCATTTGTGCCAAGGCTTCTTCAAATTCCTCCTGAGTGAGATCTGCGTCCATTGTAGTAGCCTGTTCCTGATTTAATTTAGGGAGCACAATACTATTAAGGAAGTTATCTATTGAGACTTCTGAAGGATTATTATCGGAGGAATATAATTTTTTGTAGAAATCTCTGAAGCATTGGTTAATTTCTTCTGGGTTATGGGTTAGTTTGCCATCCAGGTTTTTGATGGAGGAGATTGTTGCTTTTTCTCTGTTTGACTTTAGCTGGTTCGCTAAGAATTTGCTAGAGTTATTATTGCATTCAAAGTTTTCAAGGCGTAATCTTTGCATTTGGAACTTGTTTTTTTTATCTGTCAGTTTGGCTAATTCCGTTTTTAGTTTGCATAACTCTTTCCATATGTCTTCTTCCTGTTGGATGGCATATGAAGATTCTAATGTTTTAATATTATTAACTAATTCAGACTCCAGAGCTAATTCCTTTTTTTTTTTGTGGCATGAGTAAGATATTATTTTGCCCCGCATTACTGCTTTAGCTGTTTCCCATAGAACATGTACAGGAGTTTCATGCAAGTCGTTAATTTGTAGGAATATTGTCCACTCCCTATTAAAGTATTTTATAAAATCTGAGTCTATGAGTAATGACGTGTTCAGCCTCCAATTCCAGATCGGTGCTCTAGGTGCCTTTGTAGAGACGGAGATAGAGGCAGGTGCATGATCACTAATAGTGATGGAGTGGATCCGGGCTTCCCGGATATCTGCCAAGAGTGAGTTGCTGGTGATAAAGTAGTCCAAGCGTGAGTATGAGTGGTGAACAGAAGAGAAAAAGGTGTACTCTCTGTGAGTTGGGTGGTTTGAACGCCAAGGGTCTGATAAACCAAAATCACTCATATACTGTTTTAATGTGTCTGCAGCTAATGAGTGTCGTTGGCTAGCTGAGGTGTTGGATCTATCAATATCAGAGTTTAACACTAGGTTGAAGTCACCCCCTACTATGAGTGTTGTGTTTACATGTGCAGAGAGTGATAAGAAAAAGGCATGGTAGAAAGAGGGATCATCCACATTTGGGCCATAAATACTAGCAATACAGTAATCTTTATTGTCAATGTTAGTGTTGATTATTATATATCTTCCATTAGGGTCAGATATTGTACTATTTATAATGAAATTAAGTCTCTTATTGATCAAGATAGCCACACCTCTCTGCTTCGAGTTGTAACTCGCCGAGTAGATGTTTGGAAAAAGGGTCGATTTTAGATTATGTGCTGTAGTGTTTGTTAAGTGAGTTTCCTGTAGTAGGGCAATGTCGGCTTCAAGAAAATTCAAATGGTTGAGAATTTTAAATTTTTTGTCCCTGGTACCTATACCCCGCACATTCCAAGTGACGAACTTAAGGGAGGTCATGTTTACTATATAGACCTAGAGTGGTGTATGTGTTAGTGTGTGTGTTACGTGTGTGTGTGCGTGCGTGCGTGCGCGCGTACAACTGCCAATGTAAACAAACATCGTTGCAATCTGTCACGATGAACATTGTTACCAGAGAGAAAAGAAGTGAGGAAGAGACATTAGTGCAGTTTGAGGGGAGGGATATTGAGGGGGGAGAGTCAGTTTGAAGCTGAAAAGTCATACTTTGACTGAAATGGCGCTTACGTGATTATCATTGACAACAATATTGGCATAAGCTGCGTTAATACGATATTACCTGTTGTCTTGAAGCCTGTGGAGAGAACGGTTAGTACAACCACGGAGTTGACTTGCTATCGCGGTAGAGCTGACCGTTGACAAACAGTTTGTCTACCGCGACAACCGCTTTAGAGCCTTCAGCGAGGAACCTTTTCCGGATCGGGAAGAGGACTCTTCGTCGATCCAGAATCTCCTTTGGAAATTGATCGTTCACTCCA
Source organism: Nelusetta ayraudi (assembly GCF_046127955.1). Taxonomy (NCBI): domain Eukaryota; kingdom Metazoa; phylum Chordata; class Actinopteri; order Tetraodontiformes; family Monacanthidae; genus Nelusetta; species Nelusetta ayraudi. Next base: position 8,148,622 of record NW_027466100.1, read on the forward strand.
AAATCGGTTCCGCGAAGTTCCCGTCCTCGGCTCTTTACCAGCATTTTTTGCTTGAAATGTTCAAATTTTACCACGATGGGTCTCGGCCGGCGGCTGTCAGGTTTCTTCCCTCCAAGACGATGTACCCGGTGGAAGGTGATGTTCTTGACGGTCTCCGTAGGAAGCTTCAGATGCTTCGTTAAGAAGTCCGCTACCGTCTTCTCCGGGTCTTCTTCCGCCTTTTCGGGGATCCCTGAGAACACCAGGTTGTCTCTCATGCTGCGCGCCTGGAGGTCTAGGACTGTTTCTTTTAAGTATTTATTGTCTTTAGAGAGTTGGCTCATTCCCTCAGTGAGAGATTTAACCGACCCTCGCAGCTCCTTGTTTTCTGCGGCTAGTGAGACAACCTGTTGCTGGCTGAATTCCAGCGACTCGCGCATCGCCTGGAATTCCTTGTGGAGTGTTTCCATTAAGTTTAACCTGGCATCAACGCTGGAGAGCCTTTGTTCGATCGACAATAATATGTCAATCGAGGAATTGCCGGGTGGTGAAATTGTTCCGGGGGAGTCTTCGGGACGGCTTCGCTTGGAAGACGGCGTTGACGTTGGCGTTGGCGTCTTGCCCGTCTTCCCCATAACTCTTCGGTCGAAGATGTCGTCCAGATATTTTTCCAGATCGGCTAAGCTCTCCTCGTCCTCCAGGCTTCTTATCTCTTATAGTTTTTAATCTATTTTATAAATATATGTAATTCGGCAAAATAGTCAGGTAAAGTTTGTTTACTACTGACAGGGTGTCGCCATTTTGGATTGCGCCGACGGTCCGAGAATCTCACAGCATCACGCGAGACCTGCCCCTGCTCATTGTTGTCAGTTGATTGCACAAGATTGATTGAATTTACACTGTCAACCAAAATCAAATATTCAATCATTCATGATGATGATGATGATGATGGTGGTGATGGTGATGATGATGATGGTGATGACGATGATGATGATGATGATGATGATGATGATGATGGTGGTGATGGTGGTGGTGATGATGATGATAATGATGATGATGATGATGATGATGATGATGGTGATGGTGGTGGTGGTGATGATGATGGAAGCAGCAACTTCTCACTCTGCTCTCCTTCATTCAGTTTTCTCTCAGAGCTTCACTGTGCAGTGGTGTCTTCAGCTCTGCAGTCCAGCCCCTCCCACCTCATACTGCTGGACCTGAGTGGCACCACCCTGAAGGATCCTGGAGTGAAGCTGCTCTGTGCTGGACTGCAGAGTCCAAACTGCAGACTGGAAGTTCTCAGGTCAGTTCCTGCTTTCTACTGGTGGACAGTGTGTGTCAGCAGATGACAACTGGTGTGTAACGGTGCTCAGTGTGAAGACTTTGAAGCAGATATTAAAGACTCACCTTAGACAAAGTGGATGTTGTTGATATTTTCATGTCAACAATCTGCAGCCAGAAAAGACTTTGGATGGTGGAAGAAAGTGTGGAAAATGTCTCCAGTCACTTTGGAGCTCAATGGAAGTTGTTGATTGGTGATGAAGGTCACATGACTGAGCAGAAGATCCTGTGAAGAAATATTAGAGGCAGATTAATAGTGCAGTCGTATTTCTTCATCTTGTCCTTTGAATGTGTTTGACTTGTAACGAGACTCTGATGACTAAAAACAGCCACAAGCACACAAAGGACTCACTGATTATTTTCCATCTTCACTGCTGTTGTTATTGTGTTGACAACACACTGGCACAATGACTCGTTTGAGGGAATGACTCAGTGATCCCAACAGCTGCACATCTGGATCATCAACAGGGAGAAATGACTCATATGACTTTACAACATGGAAGAAATCAAACATTGATTCTTTAATCAGGTTGAAAAACTGTCTCTCAAACTGATCTTCCCAACCAGCCGCCTACAAACATGGCGGTGCAAGATGGCCACGACCTTTGACCTCATGTCTGTTTCTAGAAAAAAACGTTCTAACGGCAGGAAAACTAGAGGACTTTTATTTTCTACTAATCAAAGACTTAAAACTATATTGATGGTTGTATATGAAGCTTTCAGCAATAAATCTGGACTGATTTTACACACTGAACCTTTGAGGCAAAATTAATTCCAACATTTTGAACAGCTGATCAGTGGTCACATGACTAAATAGGTTGATATAAAATATTTTATTGTGGTGATTTATTACTTCAGTATTATTGTTGTGCTTCTGATTGGTTTAATTAATATTACAGTGTTATAGACATTCATATATATTTTTTTAAATTTCAGATAGTGATTAAAACTCCACTCACACCAACATTTATTCTTTATTCAGTTTGAGGAGCTGCAGTTTGTCAAACCTCAGCTGTGATTGGCTGCTCTCAGCTCTGAAGTCCAACCCCTCCCACCTCAGACTCCTGGACCTGAGTCAGAACCAGCTGCAGGATTCAGGAGTGAAGGTGCTGAGTGGTTTTCTGCAGAGTCCAGACTGTAAACTGGAGACTCTGAGGTCAGTTCACCCTCTTCACTCGACAACGTCTATCACTCTTGTTATTGTTGTCATGATTTTCACTTGACTGGGCCCTGTTGGAGGAAACTAAGATGAGGGATTAAGCCAGGATATCTTGGTTATCTTGGATCAATTGATGTGTGATCTGGTTGCAAAACAGTGGGATAGGTGGAGGTGAGATATGTTCTTCTAGAAGTTACCATGGAGATTTATTGTGTGGAGTGAGCTGCTCCAGACCAGGCTGAGTTCCAGGATCTATTTCATCCTTGTCTCAGTCAACAGTCACCACCAGTGGAAAGCAATGGTTCTTCCACTGAACACTGCACATTGTTATCACATTCACCTCCAGCCACTGTCATTATTTCAAGCTTTGGAATCATTTCATTTCAATCATGATAGAGAAATGAGTTGAGATCATGTTGCAATCATTGGATCATTTCTAACATGACTTCCACTTTGCCATGCATCCTATATAAAAATACACATCCCATAGAAACATGAAGATACATCAAAGAGTAACATGAGGTTGTTGTTGTGACAGTGGACGGTCCTGTCACTATGCCTTCAATTGATCATGCGCCCTGGCTGCTTGGCCAAGGGAAGATCCCTTTGGCTGAATGCTTGGTGCGCATGACTATGACCTGGGAGTCTGGGCTTCCAAGCCCGCCCAGGCCGTCTGCGCCGGCCCACATTTTATTGAGCTTTGAAAGTTAGAGAGTCTGAATCCCCGTCCCAGGCGCAAATCCTCATGGAGGCTTATGAGGAGGTCAAAGATGGCCAATCCCGTCAATCCCAGCTCCATAACGGGGGTCTATGGAAGGAAGTCTCGTGCACGCACTGATCCAGGATAGCTTTCACCTGGCTTGATGAATCCGTTTCTTCTCATCCTGGATGGCTTTTAGTGCAACCCATGAAGCCTGGACACACGTGTTGTGGATTGGTTGAACGCTGAAGGCTTAGTGACTCATCTTGGATGACGCAATCCTACTTTGGTGCAAGGGGGCCCAGACAGCAAAATCATCAAGAGCCAGTAATGGACTCCGCAGTGCAGCACTCGTTTGCTCGCCCTCCCTCTCCCATTCTATTCTGTAGTGTCAGACTCTGAAGTCGACATTTCACTTTGATTGTCAGAGTGATGACACCCTGGGAAAACTGTCCATCATTATAAACTCTCCATCATGTATTCTCTATTCAGGTTGTGGAGCTGCAGTTTGTCAGAGCTCAGCTGTGATTGGCTGCTCTCAGTTCTGAAGTCCAACCCCTCCCACCTCAGAGAGCTGGACCTGAGGAGGAACCACCAGCTGCAGGATTTATCAGCGAAGCCACTGATGGATCTTGTCCAAAGCAGAGACTATCAACTGGAGAGTGTGAGGTCAGTACTGGTTTGGAACCAGTGGATAATGGTTCCAGCACCAAAGCCAGTTGATCCCACAGCAGAGGTCCAGTGTTCCCAGTCACAGTGTGAGAGGAGGATGGTGACGTCCAGCTGCTCCTCATTCATCCAACATCTGCTGCCAAACTGCTTCTTCTCTCAGTTCACCACTGAATTATTGATCAGTTCATCTTCATCAGGCCTCAGTATCAGTCCAACACTCCATGGTCACATGACCTTCATAAGTTCTGCACTTGACATGTGACTGAGAGTCTGGTTCTTCTCACCAGTCACTCCATCATCTCCATCAACAGTCACAGTCTCTGTGATGATGCGTTCAAGGACCGTGAGTCCTGACTCCTGCTGTCTCTTCTTCTCTCTACAGCTGGTGGTCACCTTGAGGGAGGATGAGGAGGAGAGTGAAGAGTAGAGCTCCATCTGGTGGTGGCTGGCAGAACTACAACAAGTGGAGCTAAACTGGAAGCTGCATGCACACACACAGTTTCTGTGGGCGTATCACGGCCTTTGACCCCAGTGGAGCCTGGTGGCTGGCGGACTGCTTCTCCCTACAAGCTGCTGTGGTTACTGGGAGAGACTTCCCAGAAGCCACTGGTGGAGCTGAATCCTCAGTGGAAAAAGCAGGACTTGGAGCAGCTGGTCAGTGAAGGCAGCAGTAACACAACCACTGGTTCTGCTCTCATCATCCACGGCTGGAACATCTCAGCATGAAGGTTTCACACATCAACAACACACTGATCTGCTCTCACTTCAGAGTTCTCCATCCAACTCAACCTGGTTTCTCAAGTGAAGCACAAAGATGAATTTGTCAAAGTCTGACAGCATTGTGACGGTTGTGTCGTTGATATCATACCTTTATTTTGGGGTGAAAATTTGTTTTTATGAGATTTTATTTCTGGTTTACAGTATGATCATAAATAAATGAATCAGATAGAACATGTTTCATCTGGAACAGATAAGGTGACTCACAATACAAACTGCTGCTTCCTGATAAATTGTTTTTCATTCATAAAATTAATATTGATCCCTTATAGCTACATGCAATTTATTGGGTTATGTGAAAATGTAAAAAAAGGCAAAAAAAAACAAACAAAAGAAAACACCAGGACTGTGAGTGTATCTAAGTGAATTTATTGACATCACGTCAGTCTGGAATCTGGCTGTTTGACGGACAGAAGTCAATGGTGCATCATGGACAAAAGGCCAATAGAACCACCAGGTGTCCCGTTCAGAAAGAGAAGAAGAAGAGAAAGACTCCAAAGATAAAGGTTTGCAAGTCTCCATGCGTGACGTTAATTAATAATAAATTATAATAAAACTTTATTTGTACAGCGCTAAATCACAACCAAAGGCGTCTCAAAGCGCTTTATACAATCAGAGAGAATCAACCGGGCCCCCGGAGCAAGCAAGATGCGACAGTGGCTGGGAAAAACTCCCCTGTGGGAAGAAACCTAGGGCAGAACCAGACTCCAGAGGGCCATCATCTGCCTATGAGTAGTTGGGGTGAAATACAATAATAGAGGAGAGACAGAGAAAAATAGAAAGAAGCAGAGTGAGCCAGGGTGGCAGACAGGACAGAGTGAAAAACAGATACACCAACCAGGCATTCACAAAATGGATATAGACACAAAGAATAGGAAATAATTCAAGGCTGCTGTCCACGTAGGCTGTAATTGTCCATGCTTTGGAAGGCGACTGTTGCATGTGATTCTGATACGTTGTGATTCTGTGATACTGATACGTTGCGGTCCAGTTCAAGCACTGCTAGTATAACTTGTAAATATACAAGTCACTTTGTACACTGTCTTGCAAAGTCCTGCATTGGTGTGGTTCCATGCTTACCTGGCAACGTGAGGAAGCCGTACCGAGGCTGCAGAGCCGGGTAGTCCATCATAGACAATCCACATCATCCACTGCACAGCGCCATCTCGAGGCAGAGGAGCAGCTTCAGTGACAGACTGCTGTCAATGTCCTGACACACTGAGGAAATCATCAAGTGTATATATGTTTCTATATAGAGTGACTCACTATCATTCACTCACCATCACATCTTGAGCCAACTGTTGACTCTCTCATTTCAGCAGGAAATTATTGATCAGTTCATCATCATCACATCTCAGTATCAGTCCAACACACTCTGTGTTGACATTGAGACCACGCCAAAAAGAAATCTGATGTTGGGTGATGTAGTGGTGGATAAAGATGAACTGTCATCCAGGGGGGAATGGAGACATGCAAGTCAGTACCAAGGATAATAATAATAAACAATAATAAACTTTTATTTGTACAGCGCTAAATCACAGCCAAAGGCGTCTCAAAGCGCTTTATACAATCAGAGAGAACCAACCGGGCCCCCGGAGCAAGCAAGATGCGACAGTGGCTGGGAAAAACTCCCCTGTGGGAAGAAACCTAGGGCAGAACCAGACTCCAGAGGGCGATCATCTGCCTATGAGTAGTTGGGGTGAAGTAGAAAGATAGAGGAGAGACAGAGAAAGAGAGAAAGGAGCAGAGTGAGCCAGGGTGGCAGACAGGACAGAGTGAAAAACAGATACACCAACCAGGCAAAACGGATATAAACACAAAGAATAGGAAATAATTCAAGGCTGCTGTCCATGTGCAGTGTAAGTGTCCATGCTTTGGAAGGCAAGAGCCTAGCTCGATGGACAATCTGCCGATAGGACAAGTCCAGGTCCTAAGCGTGGTGGTGGGATGAAGCGATGACAGCAAGACCCCCAGGACAGCACAATCCAGCTCCTGGCGCAGTGGTCATCACCTGCCGGGGACACAGAGACTGCGGCAGTATCATGCATATCGAGCATACTGTACAAAGCATAATGAGAGCTTGGACAGAGTGGATAGAGTAAAAGATTGGATAGAGTAAAAGATTGATTGGGTGAGGAGAGTGATAAAGGTTCCGCCTGCACAGAGCAACGATCCCTGTAACGGGAGCGAAAGATCTCCCTCCACGGCGTAAGCCTACAGCAGCTTAACTGACAGTGGATGGAGTCTAACTATAAGCTTTAAGAAAAAGGAAAGTCTTAAGTCTACTCCTAAATAAACTAACTGTGTCTGCCCCCCTCACCGAGGCTGGAAGATGGTTCCAAAATAGAGGTGCCAGGAAACTGAAACACCTACCTCCTGATCTAACTCTAGAAATTTTTGGGATAACTAAAAGACCTGAATCCTCAGAGCGAAGGGCTCTTGGAGGATGATAAAGTTCAATGAGTTCCCTAATATAAGAAGGAGCCTGAGAATGAAGAGCTTTGTAAGTTAAAACTAGAATCTTAAATTCAATTCTAAATTTGACAGGCAGCCAATGCAAGGAAGCTAAAATTGGAGTAATATGCTGCCTCCTTCTAGTTCCGGTTAACAATCGTGCCGCGGAGTTTTGGATTAACTGTAATGTCCTAAGGGATGAATTTGGGCATCCTGCTAGTACCGAGTTACAGTAATCTAGCCTAGACGTAACAAAAGCATGGATTATTTTTTCCGCATCTTTGAAGGACAAAAAACTTCGAATTTTGGCAATGTTTCTTAAGTGGAAGAAAGCTGACCTCTCTACATTCTGTATATGAGAATTAAAGGTCAGGTCCTGATCAAATGTGACTCCTAGGTTCCGCACGGTAGAACTGGGTGTAGTACCAAATAGACCACTTTGTCCATCAAAAACTCTGTCCCTACTCTCTCGCGATCCAAATATAATGACCTCAGTTTTGTCGGAATTAAGCAACAGGAAATTCTGTGTCATCCAAGTTCTGACATCACGAAGACAAGATTCCAATTTGGCCAACTGATGAGCCTCGTTTGCCTTAAAAGAAAAGTACAACTGTGTGTCATCTGCGTAAGAATGGAAACTGATGCTATGCTTTCTGATGATGTCACCAAGAGGTGACATGTAGATGTTGAAGAGGAGTGGCCCAAGTACAGATCCTTGCGGGACACCATGACTAACCCTCCTACGTTCTGACGAATGATTATGAACATGAACAAACTGAAAACGGTCAGACAAGTAAGATCCAAACCAGTCCAAGGCGCGATCCTTGATGCCGATAGTATCTTCTAATCTCCTAAGAAGAATGCTGTGGTCAACTGTATCAAATGCTGCACTGAGATCTAGGAGGACCAGAACAGAGAGAAGACCTTTGTCAGATGCACACAAGAGGTCATTACTTACCTTAAGCAATGCAGTTTCAGTGCTGTGACCAACTCTGAAGCCAGACTGAAAAGCCTCAAGTAGATTGTTGTCGTTCAAGAAGTCCACAAGCTGCCTAGCAACAACTTTTTCTAAGATCTTGGAGAGAAACGGAAGGTTCGAGATTGGCCTATAATTTGAAAGCACACTCGAGTCCAAATTGGGTTTTTTGATCAGAGGCTTGATTACAGCCACCTTGAAAGCATGAGGGACAAAACCTGTTGATAGAGAGTGATTAATAATTCTAAGAATGACACAATGAAGCAATGGGGAAACCTCCTTGAGAAGCCTGGTTGGAATTGGGTCCAGAAGACTGGTGGTCGACTTAGCAGAGGAGACAAGAGAATCAAGTTCCGAGAGTCCAACTTGCTGAAAACTCCCGAAATACACACTGGGGTTGCCATGTTGAGAAAGATCTGCCATGTGACCTGTGGAAGACAAAGAAGACAAAGAAGACGAGGAATTCCCAATCTCAGTTCTGATACCTTCTACTTTTTGCTGGAAGAAGTTCAGGAAATCGTTGCTTGACAGGCCAGTAGGGACGCATGGCTCAACACACTGATGGCTCCTCGTCAGCTTAGCAACTGTACTAAATAAAAACTTTGGGTTGTTCTTGTTAGAGTCAATAAGAGCAGAAAAGTAGGAAGTTCTACTGATACGCAGGGCCTTTTTATAGGACCTAAAGCAATCCTGCCAAGTCTTGAAGGATGAAGCTGTTTTTGACGAACGCCAAGTTCTCTCAAGCCTTCGCAAATTTTGTTTTAATTTGCGAGTAGAGGAAGTAAACCAAGGGGCTGATCGATCCTGCCTTTTCATACTTACCTTATAAGGGGCAAGATCATCCAATGTTGATTTCAGAATACAAGAAAAGCGATCTGTCAAGGAGTCCAGATCAAGATCAGTCAAGTGGGTGGGGGGAGAGGCCGGAAGCATGTCAAGAGGTACAAGGGCATCAAGCAGATCAGGAAGCCTCTCCTTAAATTCAGCAACAACAGAGTCCGAAATGTTTCTACTCATTATAGACCTTGCTTGGGGAATGTGATCCGCTACAATAAAGCCGAAAGTGATCAGAAAGTGGTCAGACAAAACGTCGTTTCGGGGAAAGATTGTCAGCTGCTCTACACCAAGTCCAAAAGTGAGCACAAGATCCAAAGTATGACTATGCTTATGAGTGGGTACATTCACAACTTGAAGGAAGCCTAAGGAGTCGAGGATAGATTTGAAATGAGAACTCAGACTGTCACTCTCAATGTCGACATGAATATTAAAATCTCCAATCACTATGATCTTGTCTTTAGTCAATGCTAAAGTAGACAAAAACTCTGAAAATTCATCTAAGAAAGAAGAATATGGACCGGGGGGACGGTAGACAACAATGAATTCAACGGAATCTGCCTGCCTATCAGGTGACAACGAAATAGACATCGCTAAACTCTCAAATGAACTATAAATAGAATGAGCCTTGAGATTGACTAACATACATATATATATATATCTTTATTAAATTCACAAACATTAGAATTTACACATAACAGGAGGCAAATGACACTTGGTGTCATACCGCCATACCCACAGGTGGAGAGCTGCTGACGTCACTTTCCTGCGCCGCGCGCTTACTTTGAGATTGCGATTTCATTTTCGAGTTGTGGTAACTCTTGTGCAGGACAGGACCATGAAAATTAAAAAGCAATGCCCTCAGTTTTCTTTTTGATTGTGTCATAAAAGGTGCGACACGAATAAGAAAATGAAAATGCACATAGGAATATTTATTAATGATTTTATTTATGAGTCAAATAATGCAGCCACGTTCTTAAAATGAAAAAGCATTTCTGCTGTTGCTTTTTCATTTGGATTATGGTAACTGTCTGCTTCCACACTCCAGTGGTTCTGCACATTAGTATAAATAGAGTGATTCTTTATCATGACATCACAGGACGGCGGCACACTGACTCATTCCATGAACCTGGACACTGATGATCCAGACTTTGGACCAGATGAGCCAACAGGCCACAGTGGAAACTGGTCAGAACATGGGACTGGCTGCTGAAAGTATACAGGTAGGTGGCACTGTCATCCCAAGTTGTGTGGTGTGGAGGATCGGGGCCAAAGTTCCAGATGCTCACAGATGTGACTGTGGATTCAGGAGGAGTGTTTGAAGGCTGGACTCCCAACAGTGATTGGCTGCTGAGGAACTCTCAATCACAATCAGGTTTTTTAGTGGCTGTGAGATTGAAAGTGAGATTGCATTGTCCAGGGAGGAGGACAGCAGTCAGTCATGTTTCACCTCCAGTCAACACGCAGTGGTTCACATGAAGGTCCAAGAGGCCTACAGACCTACACAGAGTCTGGATGTGGCAGCACAGTGGCATCATTGTGTTTGTTGTGTTGTTTGGTCATTGTGATCCAATGTAATGTGAGAGAAGGACGAGTGCAGTTCTATTGGAGTGAGTTGCTTACAAATACAGATCGCACGATTTCTATCCCAATTGTTAAGTGGGAAAGAGACCTGTCTCTCCAGCCTCACTCTAATTTCTGGAGAACAATCTGCCTGAACACCTGTTCACTGATAAAACAACCTATTCCACAATTAGTTCATTTTAAAGTACTCCACAGGATCCACTACACTGGACAGCGGATGTTTCAGATGGGCATGACCGCCTCTCAGACCTGCTCACACTGCACAGTTAATGTCCCAGATAATTACCTACACGCTGTATGGCATTGCCCACCAGTAAATAAATTCTGGCACGTAGTATGCAATGATCTATCAGCACAGGTTGGTTACAACATCACAGCCACTCCTTCTTTTTGTCTCTTAGGGGACCTCAGTGATATCACATCAGATAAGGCAGAATCTCGCATGCTGATCACCTCATTATCTATCGCTAAGAAAACAATCTTTCCCACTCTGGATGGGCCCTGTGCAGTCCGGTGCCCCTGGGGTGTGAGACCGGCTGGGCCTATGGGGACCTCGCCACTTGCGGCGATGCGCCATACTGGGTCCGTAGGGGGGGGGCATCTGGGTGCCCGGGCCTGCCTTGGGTACCGATCCTCCCGGTGGGTGAAGGGGCTGGGTCCTGTCATGGGGATGAGTCTGGTCTCGCTTTCCCTGGGGGGCCCCCGTCCGGGGGCCGGGCTCTGCTGTCTGTTCTCCCTGGGTGGTGTCCCTTCTCCTTGGGGTATCTGCCTCCCTGTCATCTTGCCCGGGCTCCTCATGGGGCGGGTGCCCTCCGGTCCGGGGGCCTGCTGCTCCGGGCCTCTTCCTGGTCGGCATTGCGGCGGGTGTGCCGTGTCCGGGCCCCCCCGCCCTGGGCTCGTCGCTGGCGTGGGGCGGTTGCGGCCTCGGAGGCCGCACTATTTGGCAGCCTACTTCCAGTGACGTACTTAAACACACCCACTCCCACATTCAGGTACACACACCACCACATCCACACACACACACACACACACACACACACACACACACACACACACACACACACACGCACGCACACACACACACACACACACAGGAGCAGCAGCTCTAATTGGCTGAGAGCTAAATATCTTCTTATCTTACTGGGTGTAAATGAATCTGTCCATTTTTTAAATGTCGAAATTTAACATTTGGTTTCTATTTTTTCAGATATTATTTCTGTCAAATTCATTTGAATCAACAGAAGAAGAAAATCAGTGTGTAGTTCAAACTTTGTGCGTCTTTGTGTTCAGTTTTTCTGCTGTAGTTGTGCTTTTCTTTTCATTCCAGATGAATTCCACTCAATTTCCTTTTCAAACCTTGTCGGTGTTGAGTGAGCTGCAGCGCCCCCTGGCTACAAGTTTAATACTTTGACTCTGCCGACCGAGGTAAAAAAACCAACAAACTCTGACACTTTGCTGAGGACCTCCTGGAGGAGCTGAAGGTGCAGAACCTTCTCAGGCCTCTCTGAGGAGGAACTTGCGGCTGTCGGTCCTCTGCTGCCCCCTGCTGGTCACACAGGCCTCTTACACCTCCGTTTGTCTGTTCAGCACATATTTAATTTTTTAATGGCTCTATAAACGTCACTGATGAGACGATTTTATGATTCCTGCAGTTAAATGTTTTTAATTCCAAATCTGCAAAAAGCTTCTGATCAATGAAGACAGAGTTGATTAAAATGATTTCAAAATTGACCCGTTTGAGAAAAGCTGCACTGTGGCATTGTTTGCATGTTGTTTTAGCTCTCAGTTGCTTCATTTCGCATTTTTCTTAAAAGCTTCGTTTAGTGGTCCATTGTGGTCAATGGGACACTGAACATCCGATTTGTGTGCCCGAGTTTTAAGAGGATCAGGTGCAGACATTTTAGCATTTAAATTATTATGGCTTATTAGCATAGGTACGTAGTACCTCACCTGTCCGTTCTTTTTACAGTGCTTCCTGAACACCTCACCGGCACACTCCAGCCGCCTGCAAGCACAAAGCTGCGCAGAGCCTCCTCGTTGTTCTCCTCACCTGGAGGACGCTTGGTGATCAAGACCTGTGGCCCAAAACTCGGTCCTATAAGATAAGTGCAGGAACACTGCCGCTTTGCCCGCACTTGATTGTGCTAGCCGCCCCGTACAGACGGTGGACGGTGCATGTTGCTTCCGTCCCGCCTTGGTTTTACTTGTTGTTTTTCCGTTCTCGTTGTGTTTTTCTTCGTTTGCTTACGTCGCCACTGCTGACCCTCAGACAGCAGACGTTACACTATCAAGTCGCCGGTCCAGCTACAGTGGTGTGCGTGCGTGCGTGTATGCGTGTGCGTGGTTGGTGGGAACTTGGTTGGTGTGTGTGTGTGTGTGTGTGTGTGTGTGTGTGTGTGTGTGTGTGTGTGTGTGTGTGTGTGTGTGTGTGTGTAATTGCATTGTTTGTTTGTTTTTCTTGCTATTTCAGTACATGTGACAGATTTTAGGGAACTTTTAGTAACCAACTGTTTATCTTTTCTTTTGTAGTTCGCTCAGAGCTGCTGGTGGTGGCGGTGTCCCGGGTGGTGGGCCCCTTCGAGTGCTGTGACCCGGGATTGTGGTTGTTTTCTTCTTTTTTTTTGCACTTCACTTTCTTTGCAGGTGTGTCATGTGTGAGTGGGGTGTTCCTTGTTTTCTTTGGTTCCTCCCCCGTTTGGCCCCCTCATCGGTAAGCCTCAGTTTCTACACCAAGAATAAGGAGCTCAGTAGCTCTGTTTTAAGTGTTGGTCTGTTTGTTCCTTTTATTTTTAAATGTTGAATAAAAGTTGGTTTGATATTTTAAACATTCTGAACCACGTCTCCTACTCCTTCCTCGTAGAACTTACCTGTGTGCCTAATTATTACTTTTGTGTTTAGTAGAACTCCCTGGGTGAAATTCCCAGAGTGGCGTTGTCGGTTCCTTTTCATTTTGTTAAATTCCCAATATTAAATCTTGCTTTATCAGATAGCCATAACCACTCTCATCGCCACAGGATATTTGAGTCAACTGAGTCAAACTGTCGTGTCTACTTCCCAGTCTCAATAAACATGTTCACTACTGCTTTGTGCGAGCTTCTTAAATGGAGGTTTGTCGGGGTATTTCCCTTTTTAGAAGCAAGCCACATATTTTGTGTCTTTCCACCACAAGACATTGGCTTTTGTCACTCTCTTCGTCGTATTGGGAAAAAGTGGCATACCGGACTTTCCCGCCGCGAGTCGCTCGTCAACATACTGCTGTGAAAGAGGGGTGACGTCACAGAACGCGAGGTGCATTTAGGTGCTGCTGCGTAAAACGCAAACATTTTCCTGGGCAAATATTCATTTGACAGACGTAAACGAAGTGAAATATGACTTCAATTTAAGTTTGTTTTAGTTTGTTTTTATAAACACACAAAAAAGTTTGAGTTAGTTATCGTTTTTGAAAAAAGTTCTTGACTTCTACTTTAGAGATATTGATGACGAGTTGTTGTATATAAACGGTGTGACTGTGGTTCGGCAAGCGGTGGTGCTGTCTGTACATAGCTTAGCAAATGGCTAGCGCTAGCACCCCCTTTCAATGCCAGAGTGAAAAGATCCACACGGAGTGTTATGACCCACGGGTGGGTCTAGGTGCCTCTATCTTTGTGTCTGTGTGTGTGTCTGGATGTCGGCTGCTGATTGGACGCGCCACGGCTGAGAAGGAGGAGCAGTCGAGCCAGCCTGACAGTCGTCCCTCCTCCGCTCCCAACTCTGCAGTTAGTCACTTCTGAAATGGTGTTAGAGCACGCAGCCGTAGGTAGTGATGGCCGATCGAGGCTTTGTTGAAGCTTCGACACTTGTTTCAAAAAATGGTTCATTACTCGAGGCTTCAATGACACAGTGCTCGAGGAGGTCATCTAGTGCTCAATAAAATGAAGTGCAATGGAAACGTGTTGCGCATTGTTTCATAGGTTGTTTGGGATTTGATTCGCCATGCATTCTTGTTGGACAACACTACATGCTTGTATGGTTCAATGCTGACACAATAAAATAAAAATGAAAAATAAAGACAATGTCTCTTTTTTGGCACGACTGATTGTAGTACACTATAGCTCTTATACTTAGCCTGACAGTTTGTGCAATGAATTATGTTATATCCTAAAACAAGACTAAATAGCCCATAGTTTAAAAATATGTTCAATAGTAAGTGTTCAGTGGGTCAGATGTCAAATGTGATCTATTTAAAATGTAGAATAGATGAGCTAAATAACACATATATAATACACATTGATGGGAATTGAACCGTCGCCTCAGTCTTGCAAGTCCAAGATTGTCATAATGTACCACAAACCCAAATCACACTCCCTTTTTTCATCTAAGCTGTTTGAGTAGCGTTAGCACACCGTGATTCCTCATCAACTACAGGCCTACACTTCAAATAATTATGAGAAAAATCCAACGTAAAGAGAGCACTTCCATTAGGAAATAGTCAACATGAAATTTCGTCTTCTACTCACACCTGCTGGTCAAATTGAATAGTTGCAAATATTGTGAACAAGTTGTCATCTAATTCTAATCCTAAACAATATGGCCATTCCAAGTCAAGTATTAAGACAATTAATCAGGTTTGTACTGCTTGATTGAACACATTCATCCCGTTCCAGTGCACTAAAACCCACTTCCCTTCAGGACCGTGTCAGCGAAGCCAAAACTTCCTTGAGTGACGCTGTTTCCCAGCATGCAATGCGAGCTAGCGATTCACAATACTATTTCATCACAAACATGGATTTTAAAAAATAAAAAGGGAAAAAGGGAAAAATGAAACTTCAGGAACAGCAACCATTGCAATACAAGCAGAACTGGGCCGAAGTTTTATATTATGTACACCATAATACAGCCTTCTGGTGGACAAGCCATACTATTTAATCCGTGTCCTCCTATGGCACTTCCGTGGGTGGAAGCTCATCGTAGAGGTCACGTGCTGGTTGTGCTACACTCCTCGGGGCCCCTATAAGGGGATCTTGCAGGGCAACTGATTCATGTGAGTATATGGAAAATATGGGTCGATGTAGTCAGTTGTAACATGAGATGCTTGCTGGCGGAAATAATGCACTACAAGTGAATGTCACACTTTTTTTTTTGTTTTGTATGAGCATTAAAAAAAAACAACAACATACTAATAATATGGATTTTGACCATGTATGTTTTGGAGTTCAATGAAAGAGGTTAATATATATATATATATATATATATATATATATATATATATATATATATATATATATATATAGAGTCAGCTGCTTTCAGTTGACATATTAAATCTATTATGATATGGAACGATAGTTCATAATGTACGTGTTACTTGCTTTGCAGATAAGGTGTATCCTATTTCTTGTGCTCCTGGTTATTTTAAAAGGCAGACAAGAACGTTGTTTGCTGTTGGAGGGCTACAACAACACTTCGATGCTCCGCTTTGTGCCGTCGCTACGGACCCCAAACTCTCGTTCTTGTTGGATGCGGGTTCTGCGCAGACTGGTGGGAGAGTTTGTGTACAGGTTTTGCAAAGGAACGGTGTCTTCAGTTATACACACGCTCATTAAAGTGCCGACCGTTGAGGAAGCTGGTGCCGCTGCACGCCGTTTCCAGCAGAATAACAGCGAAATTACCAAAATAAAAACAAATCAGGAAAACATCTCTTTGCTGTGCTTTTATTTACAAAGTTAAAATTCTTCTAACTTATATAAAATGTGAACGAAAAGGTAGAAATATAAATACGAAGGAATACGTATTTGTTCAGGGCTGCGCAAAGCCGGAGCCCTGCATTTGCTGCGCTACCCTTTTAAAAAAGGTCTCCGTTGTGTGTTATTTTAATATGTCCATCTCTTTTAGAGGAGAAAGCATCGCCCCGGTCTCATCCTCTCTCCAAATGTCAACATTCTTATTCGCGTTTGCCAGGTTGTTTCGCGCCGTCTGTTTTGTTAGACGACGTAGTTGTGCGGTCATGAGTCGCGAGAGCGAGGCGTGGCGCATGCGCACTCGCATTGTCCAGTTAATAGTCCGATTAAGGCGTATACATGGCAGAGAATTTGAATTCCAATCGCATTATCTGGGTGTCTCAGTCGGGGTTCTCCGATTCCAATCGGAGTTCTCAAACTCCAATCATAATCGGAGTAAGGTGTTTACACGCACGTGAGTTCTCCGATCATAATCGGACTAAGGCAATAATTCGATTTTCTCTAGTGCCATGTAAAGGCACTGAATGTAGTGGTTCAGACCAGACGCGAACAGGCGCGCGGCTCGTGCCATTCATTTCAATGGAAGCGGAGCGCCGACGAATTTCGCGAGCGAGGCTCCAACTGGTTCACACCAGACGCGAACAGCTCCGCGACGGTCGACAAGCACTTCTGCTCAGCTGCAGTCTTTTTTTCACTCCCACTTGAGCTTCTTTTTTTTTTCTTTAAAAAAAATTAGATAAAAAAAATCATTTTCATCATCGCCCCCCCTCGCCCCGTAGCCAGCCTGCTCCGTAGCTTACTTTTGTGTGTGTGTGTGTGTGTGTGTGTGTGTGTGTGTGTGTGTGTGTGTGTGTGTGTAAATAAATAGAAACACGCACTCAGGTGTCCATCTCAAGACAAGACCTCTTTCATAATGATCATTGACCGGCATCTCTAGGATCAAACAGACGTATTTTGATCAAGTCTTCCTCTGTGTGTGTGTGTGTGTGTGTGTGTGTGTGTGTGTGTGTGTGTGTGTGTGTGTTTAATCTCTCTCGCACTCTGATACAATGTACTGACAAATATAACATACAAATATGATATATGATCGAATTTATCATTCGGTTTTTATTTTTGAAATTAGTTTATTTTGAAAATTCACCGGATTTTCTCGTTTTTATTGAGCGACTTCCTGTAGTATTGACGAGGATCGCTCGCGGCTCGCGCACGAAATAGAGCAGACGCCGAAACAACAAATGCAAGCGAGAGCCGCGCAACCACCACATTGATTAACGTGGGCGCCGAATGGAAGCGCTCGGCGGCGCTTCCGCGTCCAGTGTGAACCGGGCGTTACGTCGCTCGGAAAAATGTGTCGCCTGAGCCTCCGCCCCCTCCGTGCCCATTGGCGGAGGGAGGGCTCATTGAAAAAAAAAAAAAAAAATCGGTGTTCCTTCGGCGCGCCTGGGAAACTCTGAAATTATGAATAACTTAAGCTCGTTTTTGTCCCATTTGCCTGCATCAGCCCGTCATGATATTGTTAAATTAATTGAGAGCCACCCACTATTGTTTTCTGACCACCCCCGCTGTAGAATAGCATAGAAGTAGAGGGACATGCCACAACTAAGCAGCACGCACACAGAGTCATTATTGGGAAGTTAAGAAAGAAGCTTTGGCTCTCCTTCTGACAGTGCTCATCTTGATGTTAATTTGGGGTCAGGTTTTTACAGACTATAATGCCCTCGTAGATGCGGTGGTCTCTGCCCCTGCAAGACTTCAATCTCCAGATTTGCCACAGGAAGGGGGGTTGATAATGTGTTGGCAGATGCATTACGATGTGGACTAGCAGCGGAATTCTTATTTTGGGGGAACTGAGCTGTTTTTCTTGTTTAGTTTTGTTTGTCGGTATGTTAATAGGGTTTAGTTCTTAAGGGAGGGGGTGATATGACCCACAGGTGGGTCTAGATGCCTCTATGTTTGTGTGTGTGTGTGTGTGTGTGTGTGTAAGAGTGGATGACGCCTTGCAGGTGCGGTCCTGGATGTCGGCTGCTGATTGGACGCGCCACGGCTGAGAAGGAGGAGCAGTCGAGCCAGCCTGACGGTCATCCCTCCTCCGCTCCCAACTCTGCAGTTAGTCACTTCTGAAATGGTGTTAGAGCACGCAGCCGTAGGGGTGGGCTGCCATTTTCTTTGTCCCCTCTTTTCTCCTGTTTAATAAGTATGTAGGGAGGTTAGCCTTTCTGTATTTGGGTTCTCTTTCTTTCTTTAGTTAGTTCTTAAGGCGAGCTAGTTGGAGTTTGGTTTATTATTTTGGCCTGGGCCCACCCTGAAGCCTTTGCTGCCCACCGGTTAAGTTGTTTTGTTTATTTCATTTACTGATTAATAAAATGTTTTTTGTTGAAACTGCCAACTGCAGTGAAAAATTAATGAGGCTTGGGAGTGGGGGAAGGTGTCCCACACGTTGCGTCTCGGTCCCCCTCGACGGGACGTAACACGGAGTTTTCGCCGTGACAGAAGGTTGAGCTCCTACCGTGTTAGAGGTGACGTCGTCACGTTAGCCTGTTCCATCCCTGCTAAATTCTTTAAAGAACTACCGTAAGTAAACTTTTAAATTATAATACGCTCTACACTAATTGTAATTTCCTGCCCGTGGTTCTATATTGCAACAGTTGACGGCTCATATCAGCAGATAAGCAGCAACAATCTGGGCATTGCAGGTGATTCATAAATATGTCATTTCTTATTAATTAGCCCATAAGTGTTGTACACCAGTGTGACACCAAATGCTTGTTGCTGACAGCAGTGAAGAAATGACACTCTAGTGGTTCTGCACATTAGTATAAATAGAGTGATTCTCTATCATTACATCACAGGACGGCGGCACTCTGACAGATTCCATGAACCTGGACACTGATGATCCAGACTCCGGTCCAGATGACACAACAGGCCACAGTGGAAACAGGTCAGAGCATGGACTGGCTGCTGAAAGGATACAGGTAGGTGGCGCTGTCATCCCAAGTTGTGTGGTGTGGAGGATCAGGGCCAAAGTTCCAGATGCTCACAGATGTGACTGTGGATTCAGGAGGAGTGTTTGAAGGCTGGACTCCCAACAGTGATTGGCTGCTGAGGACCTCTCAATCACAATCAGGTTTTTTAGTGGCTGTGAGATTGAAAGTGAGTGAACATCATTAAATAAAGAGATCCTGCAGTGTCCCAATTTGACAAGTACACTGCTAGGTGTGCTGCTTCGTTTTCGCCAAGGCCCTGTAGCATTCATGACTGACATTGAGGGAACGTTTCATCAAGTAAGAGTTTCCAACCAGGATGTAAACTTCTTACGCTTCCTCTGGTGGCCAGATGGGGACATTACAAAGGACCTACAAGAGCACAGGATGCTGGTCCACATCTTTGGGGCAGTGTCATCCCCAAGCTGTGCTTCATTCGACGACAATCAGCATGACTTCCCAGCCGAGGTTATAAACACTGTTGGTCAAAATTTCTACGTGGATGATTGTCTAAAGGCCGACAGCACGGTGGAACAAGCAATACATCTGTACCAGCAGCTAACAGACCTGTGCGGTAGAGGTGGATTTAAGCTCAATAAGTGGGTGAGCAATCATCGCTCGGTGCTGGCCGCCATTCCTGAAGAGCAGAGAGCTAAAGAGGTAAAAACACTTAACCTTGACAGAGACCAGCTCCCTATGGAGAGGGCCCTTGGAGCTCAGTGGGATGTACAGCAAGATACATTCACATTCAGCATCAGAACCAAGCTGGGATGGGATGAGGAAATCCCTCAAGTCATGGTACATCCCATATATAGTTTTTCAAGCGCCAAACTACAACAAAGGAACTCATCTATAACAAATCTACAACCTTGTAAGGGCAAAACCTACTTGTTTTAATTCTGATTAATAAACTAAAGCTTATTCGATTATCATTATGTTGTTTTTTTTAAACGCTCATACAAAACAAAAAAAGTGGAGGGAGAGTAGTCTGAATCGGGTTCTGGAGCATTGCTCTACCTCATCCATCGCACTCATTAGTGTCACATCCACTTGTCGTGCATCATTTCCCCCAACAAGCTTCTCCTGTTAGACCTTCCCCGAGGTGGTTGGTGGGGTGACGAGCACCCAGCACGTGACCTCTACGACGAGTTTCTACCCACGGAAGTGCCATAGGAAGACACGGATTAAATAGTATGGCTTGTCCACCAGAAGGCTGTATTATGGTGTACATAATATAAAACTTGGGCCCAGTTCTGCTTGTATTGCAATGGTTGGTGTTCCTGAAGTTTCATTTTTCGTCCCTTTTTATTTTTTACATCCATGTTTGTGATGGAATAGTATTGTGGAAGGAAGTTTTGGCTTCGCTGACACGGTCCTGAAGGGAAGTGGGTTTTAGTGCACTGGAATGGGATGAATGTGTTCAATCAAGCAGTACAAACCTGATTAATTGTCTTAATACTTGACTTGGAATGGCCATATTGTTTAGGATTAGAATTAGATGACAACTTGTTCACAATATTTGCAACTATTCAATTTGACCAGCAGGTGTCAGTAGAAGACGAAATTTCATGTTGACTATTTCCTAATGGAAGTGCTCTCTTTACGTTGGATTTTTCTCATAATTATTTGAAGTGTAGGCCTGTATCTGCACACAATTTGGAATTCGTCCCAGCGCCCTGAGCTGTAAATTTGGACGGTGTAAAATGAAAATGGCCATCTGCAGCAGAATGAAAGTGAGATTGCATTGTCCAGGTAGGAGGACAGCAGTCAGTCATGTTTCACCTCCAGTCAACACGCAGTGGTTCACATGAAGGTCCAAGAGGCCTACAGACCTACACTGAGTCTGGACGTGGCAGTACAGTTGGATCATTGTCTTTGTTGTGTTGTTTGGTCATTGTGATCCAATGTAATGTGAGAGAAGGACGAGTGCAGTTATATTGGAGTGAGTTATTTAGAGTGTAATAGAAGTTATAATGCAGAGTCTGTTTTTATGAAATGTTCTATCACCTGGCATCCATCCATCCATCCATCCATCCATCCATCTTCTACTGCCGTATCCGGAGTCAGGTCTCGGGGGCAGCAGCCTCAGCAGAGACCCCCAGACTTCCCTGGACCCAGTCACCTCCTCCAGCTCCTCCAGTGGGACCCCAAGGCTTCCCGGTCCAGCCCAGAGACCTGGTCAGCACCACTGTGACTCCCTGAGTCCCTGCTGCTCAGGTGAGGCTTCAAAGATCTGGCTGCACCTGATTGGACGGTCGTGGAGGATCTCCTTGGTCTTCTTGGTCTTCTTGGTCTCCAGCTGTTTGACCTCATGCTCTCTGTTGACCTCCTCACTCAGTCCCTCAGTGATGTAGAGCTCAGTGTAGATGCTGTTGAGGAGAGTTTGACTTCCTGCTTCTTCACCTTCAGTCACACGTTCACATCTCCTCTCCAGACTGATCTTCTGCTGCTGTAGAAGCTCCTGCAGACCACCAACCTCTGGAGCTGAGAGAAGGTTGGAGAAGAAAACATCAGTGTGACAGTGTGAGCATCATTTTCTGTCCACGACTTGAAGCTGAAAGCATCCAAACTCCATTTTTCAGCTGATGTGGTGAAGCTGCTGTTGTCTGACTGTTTGCTCTAAATGTCCTCCAATGGATCTTCTCACTGGAGGTCCTGACCACGGTTATAATAGTTAACGAAAACGAACAAAATAACGAAAACTTCAATTGAAAAAAACAATTGTCACGTTCCCAGGGGTTAGGATTTTGGTACCTGCCTCGTTGGGGTTCGAAGCGAGCAGAGCTGAGACCATAAGGGTGACGTAGCAACGTTCAGGACACTGATTGGCCAAAGGCAGTCTTTCACGAAAGACCAAAACCGCCATTTTTAAATGCCTCGCGTGTGGATTTTTACATTAACACGTATTAAAAACTGAAAAGCTTATGAAACTGTACCATGGGTGAACAAAGAACTACAGACGTTTCTGTTCTCTGTGGCCGAAGAAAAAGCACAATGCAGACAGTTGTGCAGAAAGTTTAGTGTTAGCTAAAATATCGGGCACACAGACGTACTTATTATGTATACATTTCTTTCCATTGTAACAGGTCACTACAAGATCTGCAATCCATTACCTAGAATTTGTTTTCCTTAAACTGATATACAGGATTACTAATCTGACTTTGATGGGCAAATTTGACAACAGAATACAATTATGAAGCACTAAAACACAGGACCACAAAACAATTAAATGCATGATGAAATAATGATATGCTTTGTTAAATAAAATAAAATGGCATTTTCAACTAAGTAATAAAATAGTTGGTGGTGCAGTGGTTAGCGCTGCCGCCTCACAGCAAGAAGGTCGTGGGTTCGATTCTGGGGCCTGGACCTGGGACCTTTCTGTGTGGAGTTTGCATGTTCTCCCTGTGTCTGCGTGGGTTCTCTCCGGGTTCTCCGGCTTCCTCCCACACTCCAAAAACATGCATGTGAGGTCAATTGAATGTTCTAAATTGTCCGTAGGTGTGAGTGTGAATGGTTGTTTGTCTCTATGTGGCCCTGCGATGAACTGGCGACTTGTCCAGGGTGTCACCCTGCCTTCGCCCTAAGACAGCTGGGATAGGCTCCAGCAGACCCCCGTGACCCTGAATAGGAATAAGCGGGTATAGGAGATGAATGAATGAAATCTTTATTGAATGAATGACACATTTTATCTCACTCGTGGTTTATGTAATTATTATTTTTTGCTCCATAGCTTTCATGATTCAGCATTACATGTTAAGCATGATGAATTGCATGAAAAGAGAGAGCACTCGCTGATAAATTAACATGGTGTGCTGTTTAATTCCATGAGGACGACAAAATATTTGCAAATTTTTGTTAGCTACACACATCGACAGGTGCAAGAGAAAGGGAGGAACTTTCAGGGAGGAACTTTCAAGATCGTTCAGTTTTTATTTTTTATTTTTTTAGTTCTGATGAAATAAATAGACCAATCATTTCATTACTTTGTCTGCTTTCCAAAGAGAGTTGCTTCAAAGAATTATCATTTATTATTCAGTGGCACATTGCTCACTTGTTTAATACACAAATAATAGTATATTATTATAATAATACTATTTTATTAATATAATAATAGTAATAATAATAATAATAATAATAATAATAATAATAATAATAATAATAATAATAATAATAATCATCATCATCATCATCATTATTATTTATAAAATTTCGAAACAACAATCGTCAGTTGTTCCGTAAAAAAAATACATTAATTTCCATGTTGAATTTTGTACGGTTTGTGAGCGCGCACGACTGTCAGTGACGGTCTCCACACTGACACAACTGCGCATGCTCTATTATCCCAACAATGCGGAAGTCAAAACGTTTTTGGGAGCCATGCGCTGGGTGAGCAACTTCATTGAAAGGAATGGGACGCCATCTTGGACTCTGGGGGCTTGCCGCACTGTCACGCAGGTTGTGACGTAGCGGGCCAGCGACGCACAGGTATGACGTGAATGATTGACAGCTACCATTCGTTCCCGTTAGCAAGAGGATTAAAAACAAACAGACACCATAATGGTATCAAAAAGGAGTTATCCCAGCGGTGCGGAGAAACGGAAGGAAAAGAAAACTGATCAAGAAAAACTTGCAAAAGGGAAAGGTAAGTTATTTGTTTGTGATGTGGGCTGGAGAGGTGGAGGTGAAACGCTGTTGTCCCCCCCCCCAAGTTTGTTTATTTGTCCTGCTAGCCAGCTAGCTAGCTAGCGTCGGATAAATGTTAGCTGGCTGGCTAATATTTGTTCGTCATGAATCAGCGTTTTTGTTTGTTTTATGAAAGTTGACCATGTCCTGCCATGTTGGCCTATCCTGCCATGGGAATGAATGATTGACTCCACACCCGTTTATTCACATTCTAACAGGGAGGGAGGGAGTGAAGGAGGGTATGTTGTTGTTGTAGTCAGTCCCCTGTTATTGTTCAGTGGAAGTTGTCTCTCACATATTTGACTCTTAATGTTATTTTAGCCTTAACTTAGGATTAATTTACTAAGCTTAGTTTGTATTTTGTAGGCCCTTCCTTGAAATGTGCTACTGTTTTATAATTCAAAGAAATATTTTATGGAAATACTTTATTTGGCATGGTGTTGACTATTTTAGACTGTTGTGGCAGTGGGTCATTTATCTTAGTTTTATTACTTTAACTAGTACAGTGTGTAAAGTAATGCCAAAAACTCTTAAAAATGACAGTTTTGTAATTGGGTAAAAGCTTTAAAGGGACACTGCAACCATAATGTTTAATTTAAAAACAAATTCATTTTTAATTTTCCTATATTACTGCAACATCACTGTAATAATAAAATAGGAAAATGCGCTTCTGATCTGTTTTGCTTGATGATCTAATGAGGTTTGTCTCTGCAGGAGCAATTCTAAAATATGTTGGCGCTCCAGACATTGAGCCAGAGGGATCTCCCGAACATCCTGACCAGGAAGCTCCAGGACCAACACGTTCCTCAGAACCTCCTTCTGTCCAGGTGAATAATGTGTGTTATTCTTAGTAGCTAAGCTGATAAGTGTGGGACGAAACTAAGGCAATTAAGCATTATTTTGATTGTTGGTTTGCTTTTTAGTGTTGCACTTGTTGGTTTGTTGGATTTTCTTATTTAAAGTAAGCATTGTTTTTATGAATACTCAATCTGTTGTATTTATTGACATATAGCGGATTCTTTTCCTAGTATTATAGTGTTTGTTTGTTTTTAAATCAGTTTAACTTGCCTGAGTTGCTCAACGGAAGATGTTTAATTTTACCTGTAGCCTGTTTTGCTCACGAGGTGTAATAGATTGTGGAATCTTAGTAGACCTTAGACTCATGCTGCTGAGAGTGGCAGCGATCAGCTCCGATGACCGTGGTGCTTGTAAATAAGGCAAATGAGCCATCTAGTGGGATGCAACATGTTTATTCGTGTTGGAGCAATGACAAGTACTACTAACAAAACAAAAGATGCACAGGGTAAAAAAAATAATCATAAACTCAAGCCCAACAAAGATAACAGATGGGCATAACTGTAACATTACATAGTAATGATTACTAGTACTACCAAAATTTCTATATTTTACTTGTCAACTCCAACTTGAACTATTCATCCCCTTTTTTCAGCAGCCATTAAGACAAAAGGATGACACTTATGCATTGCATCAAACTGTGATGCACAAAATCAATTAAATTAAATCAAAACAATAAATAAAGTGTGCATTAAACAGGGGGCAGTGCAATACAGTACAGGACTCAACTGATATAGTGCAGTTAGGCAGTATAGCCTATAACAGCTGTTCAGCATCCATAGTAATCCACAGTCAGTGCCATAATCATCCAGTCAGTGTCATATTCATCCATAGTCAGTATAATATATATGATATCGCGCAGACCCTCGTCCTCCACCACATTAATTGGCCTGCAAGCCGTAGCCACACCCATTTAGCCCCCGCTGTTGAAAGTTGGAGTGTGGTGGACGCGGCCAGTGGTCTCCGTGCCACACCATCCAACGTGGTTTGCTTTACCTCAGAAGGGGGCGGAGGGCTCTCCGAGTCAGCTGTATGCTTCGCAGACAAGTGAAACGTAAGACTGCTCGTACTCCGGTGGAAACTAAATACAGCTTTACAGTAAATGCATATCACTTTTGTCCTGTCAAGACTGCCATCTGGCAGGGTTTTGAAGTGGAACTTTCCATTTACAATTGACGCCTTATCCATGTTAGTCCTTCCTAGTGCTCATCTACGCTCAGTGTCTTTTTCTTTTTTTTGTTGTGCTTACAAGCCGGCTGCAAGTGTGTGACTGTGTGCTGTGAGTCAATTCATTTCCCGTTTCCACAATCTACGGAGCGGCCAAAGTTTCAAAAAGCACCGTGTGCGTTAATCGCGCGATAAAAAAATTTGAATTATTGCCTTCGGCGCGAAACAACCAGCAAACGCGAATAAGAATGTTGACATTTGGAGAGAGGATGAGACCGGGGCGATGCTTTCTCTTCTAAAAGAGATGGACATATTAAAATAACGCGCAACGGAGACCTTTTCAAAAAGGGTAGCGCAGCAAATGCAGGGCTCCGGCTTTGCGCAGCCCTGAACAAATACGTATTCCTTCGTATTTATATTTCTACCTTTTCGTTCACATTTTTTATAAGTTAGAAGAATTTTAACTTTGTAAATAAAAGCACAGCAAAGAGATGTTTTTCTGATTTGTTTTTATTTCGATAATTTCGCTGTTATTCTGCTGGAAACGGCACAAGCTTCCTCCACGGTCGGCACTTTAATGAGCGTGTGTATAACTGAAGACACCGTTCCTTTGCAAAACCTGTACACAAACTCTCCCACCAGTCTGCGCAGAACCGGCATCCAACAAGAACGAGAGTTTGGGGTCCGTGGCGACGGCACAAAGTGTAGCATCGAAGACATTGTGTTGTTGTAGCCCTCCAACAGTAAACAATGTTCTTGTCTCATGGTTATCTTTTAAGATAACCATGAGCACAAGAAATAGGGTACAGCTTATCTGCAAAGTAAGTAACACGTACATTATGAACTGTCATTCTATATCATAATGATGTAATATGTCAACCGAAAGCAGCTGACCAGCTGAAAAGGCTCACTCCACCCCCTACTGTTGGGAGGAGGACACGTTCCCGTCAGTAATTCAAATTTCTCAGCTGCATGTATAGGGGGACAAGGTGAGAACTCCGATTGGACGAGAAAACCGAATTATTGCAAAGTCCGATTAAGCTCTGCATGTAAACGCACTGATTACACCTGCGCCAGAGTGCAGAGTGAAAGCAGCTCTTTTAAAAAGAAGCGCAGGCTGGAGTCAGCACTCTGTCCTCTGGCGTGTCCACGCTGAGAACTCTGTCCTTCGCAGTTCTTAGCATTTCGGCTAGCAATCCCAGAGCGGGCTGGGCCATAAGCACAGCCGGAGGAGGAACCCTGGCGGGTGCCCGTTCATCGGGAGGTGGTGCTGTGTGTGCGTGATCGTTGTGCATTCACCGCAGGCCCCCCCGGCCCCCCCTCCTCCTCTGGCGCTCGCCGGGGAGGCTGCCTTGCAGTTGAACACCGGTGCGCCGAGACGGGTACTGGAAGGACGCTGGTCTCAACCCCCTGCCTGCGTGCAGTCGCTCCGTCTTCCTCTGTTTTCTCCATTCCCCTCTGTTACTGTTGCGGCGGCGATGTCCTCGCAATCAATTGCCGCACCCGTCTAGCCGGGTAACAGCGGTGTCACCACCACAACGCGGACACTTTTCCTTTGATTTTGGTTTATTTGGTTTAGACAATTCAGTTTGTCTGTTTCTTTTGTTAGCGTAACCACTTTCTTTGGTTGGTTTTCTTTTCTTTGTTTTGTTGTGAAATTTTGGTGAAACTTTGGGTTTTCTATTGAGTAGCGATTTTGTTATAGTTTGATTTCCTTTTTTAGTTCATTAATATCTTGTTCCCTATTGATCGTTACCTTTTTGTTTTGGGTTTTGGTCCTGTGTGTGTGTGTGTGTGTGTGTGTGTGTGTGTGTGTGTGTGTGTGTGTGTGTGTGTGTGTGTGTGTGTGTGTGTGTGTGTGTGTGTGTGTGTGTGTGTGTGTGTGTGTGCGCGCGCGAAGAATAAATAAAAGTTTTCCTTTCGTTCTAACTGTTTAACGCTTGCCTGGGTGTCTCAAGGTATTAGTATGTTAATTTTGTTCTCTTTTCTTTAGGACAGGAGTTGGCGTAGCGTGAATTTCGGTTTGTAGTGATTCCCTTAGCTTTGTTTATTCCCTTTTTTGAGTTTTCTTTGGTTTCTTTGGCCCTGTTCACCTTATTTTCTTATGTTGAACAGTCTTTTTGGTATGGTACTTATTTCCTTGACACTCAGGCAGCTAAACCTGGTCTATTTTAAATTGTTGTCAAATAAAGCTGTTTCATTGGAAGTCCGTCTCGTCCTCTTAAATTTCAAAGCGTAACGAACCTGTGTAGCCCGTGGAATTTTATTATAGTTTATTTCCTGGGGTGCAACTCCCCAGGTGGCGTTGTCAGGCAACCGCCCTCCCCCCCCCAATTTTCCTTTATACCCACCTTTATACCCACTCAGAATTGTCTCCACCTCCACCAGACCCTCCCCCTCGCCACATCTAGTCTTTTTTTGATAGGCTGCCCTCGCTATTAACCTCCCTCTCATCACAGCTTTAATTGTGTCCCACAGTATGGAAGTGTCTACTGGACTATCTATGTTCTCCTCCACAGAGCATTTAATCTCTTTCTTAACCTCCTCCAGTGTTTTTGGATTATTTAGCATACACACATTTAATCTCCAAAGTGTGTTTTTCTTCCTCTTATTTAGACAAATAATAAGGTAATTAATACTGTGTCAGTACAAGTCAGTCATTCCTATTTTACATTCCTCTATTCTGTATCTGTCTGTAATGTTAATAAAAAAAATAGTCCTCTGTAACGGGTGGAGGTCCCTCCAAACATCAAACATCCCTAGTTCGGCTAGAGAGACGTTGACAAGTTTCGACAGGCGGGTCTGACTTCTGTTGCCATTAGTTGTGTCGAGTTTAGCTTTGAAATCATGTTGAAATCCCCTGCACATATTAGGATTCCTTCACTTTCCACAGCTATGATCTCAAACAGTGATTTCAAAAAGCACTTGTCCAACCTTGGACCAAAGTAACTGAGTTATCATCCAATTTCCCTTTGACTATTACATATCTCCCTTCTTTGTCATTTATTTTTTTAACAACTTCAAAACTGATAGAATTAGAGATTAATATTGTGACACCTCTCTTTGGGCCTTTCCTGAACAAGCTAAAAAAAACATTTCTCTATCCAAATCTTTTCAGTGTGTCGTGCTCTTGTTGAGAGAGATGTGTTTCCTGTAGATCAGGCATGGCCAAACTACGGCGTGTCTCTGTCCGGCCCGCGTGAAGGCAGTCAAAAATCTAACCTAACTTAGAAATGACACTTGAACCTGCAATGAGTATTTTAGTCGTTCTAAATGAGTCCAACGTTAGAAAAAAAGGAGCGACCCGGACTTCCCACAGTCTCTTTTCTATTAACATGGGAATTCAATTTTAATAATTTGTCAACTAAAAACACCGGTCATACTAGAACATCCCTACCAGCTTTCTTCCCTGTATTCTCTGAATTTAATCAAAGAATCTTTGAAACTCTTGTAGCTTTTCTCTGGCTCGTGTCGCTGCTGATGCGTAGCCCCTCCAGGATCCCTCCTTGCACTGCCACTCCGTCGTAGTGCGGGGCACCGAGTGCCGCAGGCCCCTCCGCACCCGTCGCCACCGCCGTCTTCTCCGCCAGGCCGCGTCTTGCCAATTCCTCCTTTACCTCCTCTGCGCTGTTGTAGGTTCGAGTTCCCGTATCCCAGTGGGTCCTCATCTTGGTGAATGGCGTCTGGAAGCGGATGCCCTTCTCCTTCAGGATTCTTTTAGCAGTGTTGTACTCCTTTCTCTTTTGGACCATCTCTGTCGCGTAATCGTGATGGAATGACGGTACTTTATTCCCCAGTTCTATTTTCTTTGTCCATAGCGCTCTCAGGACCCTCTCTTTGGTAGTAAATTCCAGAAAGTTAACAATGATGGGTCTCGGTTGGGCACCGTCCGCTGGCTTCTGTGCAAATGAGTGGTGTGCTCTCTGAATTTGGAAATTAAAATCTGCTGGCAGGTGCAGTTCGCTTTTCAGCAGGTCTTCCACAAACTTGGCCACAGATTCTCCCTCCTCTCCTTCAGTGACTCCATAGATACGTAGGTTGTTTCTCCTCGGCCTGGACTCCAGGTCAGTTAACTTGTCCTGAAGAGCTTTTTGTTCTCTCAGTGATATGACCAGAGCGTCATTAGCTTCCTGTGCCCAACGTTCTAGCTTTTCAATCCGCGACTCAGCCTGGTTGATCTTGCTGGTTTGGAGCTCCTGTTCGGTGACGACTTTCGCAAGTTGTTGATTTATTTCGTCTTTGAAGTCGTCCAAGTCTTTTTCCACGTCGTTCCTCAGTGTTTCTCCAAACGTGCAAAGGACTTCTTTTGATTCTATTTTTAAATCCCGTATCTCCTTGCTAATAATTTTTATGTCCGAGCCCTTTTCCGCGTCGTTAGTCACGAGGAGTTTGTTTCGCCATCTCCCTCTGTTTCAGAGCAAGCTGGTAGTTCCGCCATATTGTCTGTTACCGTGTTTCTGTTTTGGTTGAATCGAGTTTTCCTTCCCATTCCAACGTTCCCCTGATCACTTTGTAGTTAATATGATATCTGCCAATAGTCATTCAAGTTTTCGGGGAGTTTTTACCCTAGACGGTCGAGAGCCCTGGTGTCGCGCAGTCTACCGCTTTATGGCCAAACCAGAAGTCCCTTCCCTCTAGCCTTTTCAAGGGGGAGGTGGCTAGACTCGGCTCTTGTGGGACGAGAAGCAGAAGGCCTGTCCGATCGGGGGGGAAGATGAGATGACATTTTTGTGGGTCAACACAAACTCATCTGCGAGGACAGCAGCCTTGGACAATGACAACACTTTCTGTTCATTCAAGAACATTACCACCTTCTCTGGCAAAGAGTCTTTAAAATCTTCTAAAAGAACGAGCTCACGGAGTGACTCAAAGTCATTTTTGACATCATTAGCTGCACACCATTTATCAAAGAGGTTGCTTTTCTCCCATGCAAACTCGACAAAGCTTTGACCACTAGATTTTCTATGGTTCCTAAATTTTTGCCGGTAGGGCTCAGGAACAAGCTCATAAGCAGGAAAAATTGCTTCCTTTCCAACATCATATTGCAGGCTGTCTTCTAAGAAAAGAGCAGACACCAACTCCTGTGCTTTTCCCACCCGCTTGCATTGGAGAAGGACAGGCCACATGTCTCTTGGCCAGTTGAGTGGCGAAGCTATTCGCTCCAAGGCACTGAAGTCTGAATCAACTTCTGCCTCACGAAATGCTGGCACCAGAAAAATGTTTTTACTGGGGCTGGGCAACGATTAAAATTTTTAATCGCAATTAATCGCATGATTTACCTCATCAATCACGATTAATCACGTTGTATACGCAAAAGCCAATAATGAATTTAAAAGAAGTCTTTCATACACTTTAATTTAAATGTTCTGCCATATAAACGAAAGCACCATAACATTTATCGTCCAAACACTTAACATCAGCACTTTACACAGAAACATTTTTAATGTAAATCTAAAGTTAAAAAAAATGCAAATACAAAATTAAAGCTTATTGCCAATGCCAGGGCATTACTGTTATCCTGTTCCTTATGAAAAATAAAAAAAATCTACCTACAAAATCCTGAGCCACAATAATAACAGGCAATTTCTGAGGTAACAGCAGAAACATTTTTCTTTTATCAGGGAGCAGCATAACCAGTCTGCGTTCCCTTGCAAATGTCCCAGTTAGAAAGGGTGAGGCACAAAAACGTTCACTTTTGGGTTTTTCTTCACAGGGGACTAGAATGTAAAGTCCACATTTATACTGGAGTTCCTTTGGAGAATCTCACTCAACTCAGTGCAGTTTGTCAGTTCCTGGAACTTGACGGCCAGTTATTTTAAATGTACTGCCATATGAATTAAAGTGCCATAACATTTACTGTGCAAACACACTTTTAACATCAGCATTTTTGAACAATTAGCAGCTAAGAAAAAAAAATAGTGTAAATTTAAACTCAACTTAAACAATGTTATCAAAGCAATACAAAATTAAAGCTGTAAGCAGCGTTTGCGGGACTGAGCCCACCTGGCCACTGCCTGCTGTGACGTCCGCCACCTGGCCACGAGCCCCCGACACCTGCCAACGCTTCCCAACGCCTGGCGTTTCCGCCCGAAACCCGCCGATGCCCCATTACTGACGCCGACGCCTGCTGATGACACATCAAGCACTGACTTGACATTACTGACTTGACATTTAGAAACATTTGATTTCTAAATGTGATTGATCACTGTATCATTTTGGAGATAATAAGCCTTAAAGTTGGCTTTTTGTTTTGTTTTGCGACAGCTCCAATATTCCATTTTTACTGTACAATAACATCAAATTGCTCCATAAGCTCTGTCAATGGTTGGTACAGTTGACCTCAGGACAACCTTGAATATATCTTCAATCATTATAAGGCATATTTAATGTACCAGTTTGGAGATATCAAGCCTCAAAGTTGTTGTTTTCCTTTTTTTTTTAGCTTTTCAAACAGGCAAAAAGGGCCCAGTACTCAATTTTTTACTGTACAGTAACATTGCTTTGCTCCATAATTTCTGTCAGTGGTTGGTACAGTTGACCTGAGGAACACCCTGACTATATCCTCAGTCATTATCAAGCATATGTACAGTATCATTTTGGAGATATTAAGCCTTAAAGTTGGCTTTTTTTTTTTTTTTTTTTTTGCGACAGCTCCAATATTCCATTTTTACTGTACAATAACATCAAATTGCTCCATAAGCTCTGGCAATGGTTGGTACAGTTGACCTTAGGACAACCTTGAATATATCTTGTCTTAATATTCTTGAATATTCTCACTTAATGTACCAGCTCCTTCCTGTAGATATGATATGTACAGTTAGTTATTCTTTGTTTGACGCAAGTGTTATATTATATATGTACCGGTACTTCTTGTTAATTTGAAATAAATACTAACAAACATAATGTCAAAACAAAAACTGAACAAGTCAAACAGGAGCAGTTCATAAAACAAGGAGGCTTTGTACTAAAATATGAATAAAATATAAACAGGGAGTTGTCTAATGTCGTCAAGGAAGCCAACATTACGTTACCTGATGATCAGCATGTTGACTCAGAAAATCCTCAGGCTCCTGCTGCGACATTTCATTTGGGGCGACGGTTGTGACTTCACTGCTGGTCCCGTGAGAAACTCAAATCGGTCCTTCACGTTTGTGTTGCGTGACATTGAGAGGCATTATAGTGTGGTTGTGTGCACCAAATCGGACTCGGCTTCTAGCTCGATAGCCGTGCATAATTTATGCAAACGCAATGCTCTGTTTATGTGAACTCATGGAGTCCGACTCCTTGCACGTGCTCATCTCGACTCGATGGATTTATGAGCTTGATGACAAGTGTCACAAGTGTGTATTTTGTATTGGATTGATGTACTGCAATTCTAGTCATGTGAACAAGCAATTAGCATTCCTCGTTATATGTGGCATGACGAAATACTGTACTACCAAGTTTGTATTGCAGTATCTTCAGTTTATGGGGTAGAGGGTGCTCAAATTGGATTGGTTGAAGATGTAGTTTAGGTACAATTTGCTTGTTTTTATCAAAATTTAAGTTGATTGCAGTTCAAGGTGGCACAATCCTATCAGATGTTGTCATTTTGTCACAAAGAACACTGGTATTTGATGATTATTACCATAAGTACCACCATGTTGCAGGCATTGTGGTTACAAGTTTCACTCCAATTTTGATTGTTGTCTGTATGACTAGCAATCCGTTGAGCTGTCTAGGGTTATCATTCAGATAAGGTGTCACAACTTTTAATTGCATGGGAACTTTGGGATCCATGGCAGATGGGCATTGTAAAAAAAACGGATCTTGAGCCGGAAGGCTAGCTTGTCCTAATTGTGACCTTAATATGATGATTTTTTTTTCTCTGCCGGATTGAGGAGAAATTAAATGGACATCCAAACCGGGGCCAATAATGGATGAGCTGGATGATGTCACAGTATCAGTTTTAAATGGTATGTCATGTGTAGGTATGAAAAAATTTCCATTACTGTGATTTGTCCGCTAAGTAATTAAAATAACTGTATGCTGACACTGATTTCAAAAAGAAGTATTTTACAAATTTGAGACAAAATGTCTAAACTGAATTGCATTTACAATTATTTCTGATAACAGAAATTGGCACAAAACAAACTTGGTTTGACTTGTCAAGTTGAATTAAATTCATCAGTTAAAAAATGTAGGTTTGTTAATGATTGGACTGTCTTTATAGCTGCCAACATCGATGAAGTCTTGCTCCACACCCTCCGTCGTGATGATTTGAGAGACCTTTTTCCTGGACCAGAACACTTTCTCAGGAGGAAACGGATTTGGGCCCTTATTAGTGTACATGTGATTGGTTACCTACTTTGCTCTGAAAACATCTAGCATAACACTTTTTTTTTCTTTTTTCCTAATTGGGTCTATTGTTTGTCTCTTGTTCATAATGTTTTGGATCTGGTTTCCTCTCGGCTGAGAATTCCACCGTACAGGACAAGGCTGCCCCGAATGAAGCCAGGAACTGTGTCTTCACCAGGAGGAACATCTTCAATCTGTCCTCAGACTTCCACTCCTTTGGTGAAAAGCAGCCCAAAGAGGACCCTCCAGCTTCCTGCTCCTCCACAATATGTTGTCTATACTAGACATGGGCAAACCCCGGCCCGCTGCGTGTCTCTGTCCGGCCCGCGTGAAGCCAGTCATAACCCCAACACCGCACCCCCCGAAATTCTCTCTCTCTCTCTCTCTTCACATGTATATATATATATATATATATATGTATATATATATATATATATATATATATATATATATATATATATATATATATGTATACATATATATACGAATGTATGTATTCAACACACAATATCTATCTATCTATATATCTATCTATCTATCACCCGCGAAATAGCGTTTTGACCGTGATCTATCCATATATCACGTTCGACCGCGATGTAGAGGTATGTCCCAATGGAGTTGCCGTATCGGGCAGTCACTACGCCCAGAACGATTCTGCACCCGGACTAATTCTGTACCTACCTACAACCCCCCCTTCCGTGGCCCGCCGACTCGATGCAGGTCTGTCATGTGGCCCGTTGCTAAAAAAGTTTGCCCACCCTCTATACAGACAGTGAGTTGGAGCAAGCTCGTAAGCACTACTTCCAGATGGCCCGCACTGCCAGTGAGGGGAAATGTGTCATGTTCAAAGAGCTGAGATGCAGGCTGGTGAGAAACACTGTCACCAGCATGATTTCTATCTTGAGAGCCAGTCAGCAAGGAGAGGGGGTCTTGTACCCTTCTAAGCATGAAGTCACTGCAATGTCTCAAAGACTAGTGGATTATTATCCCATGCTGAAGGATTAAGACAAAACAATGAAACATGTAAGTGATTATATTATTTTGCGCACTTAGATTTTGAAGCGTGTGGTTATTTTTGGCTGATACTTTTTTTTATCTGTGTATGTTCACTTTCCATCTTTATTTGTTCTTTCAATGAGTGAAATTTTATTTACCAAGCGAGCACTTACAAGAATCTTCACAAGAGATTCACCAGAGAGGGGCCACAAGAAGAAAAGGCATCGCATTGACTTGTCAGCAAGTGACCAAGAAGAAGATCATGATGCAGACTCAATTGGTGGATCAACAATTATTTTGTGTCACACACCAGGGCGCAGTTCTGATAATGGCCACACTTCACGTAAGTAGAAACATGTCCATTTTAATAATAATGATAATGTATGAAAGCTAGGCAATGTTATGATAGTTTTGGATATCATGATATATCACAGGCATTTTTACATTTGAATTGTCATTTGATATATTTTGATGCTCCAAACAATTTCATCCATTTGACTGATTTACTGATTTGTCTCCTCCATTTCATCAGCCAAAGATGGTCTGACAGCACAGGCCAGACATTATCAGACCCTGCAGGAGCTGTACAAGAAACCAAAACCCAACCAAGATGCTGTCTCCCAAATTCTTGACCTGCAGTTTCAAGCAAGAAGATCCTTCATTGATAGTGATGTTCTGAAAGAACAGGACAAGGCCAACAAAGATCCTGGATGCATATCCATGTGTCAAGGATCTTTATCGTGTAAGTGATTAACTTGTTTTGGTTTATGATGAAAAGCAAGCATTTTTGCAGATTTTAACATTGACTTGCATTATAGGCGATGAATGAGCTGCGGCGCATTCTGGATAAGGGCAACAGAAAATTCATTGATGAACTAAAAAAAGAGATGGGAAGACTTCTGCACCAATGTGTAATTTTATGGTGTTTGGAAAAAAAATGAAGTGATGAAGCCACGCATAACGCTGGATGTAGGTGAGTCATTTTGCTGTGTCTCTAATTGACTGTGTAGCTGTTTCCTGGGACATAGGATGGTTTATGTTGCGCTGAATGAATAGATGCAGAATGGTAATACTCTTCATGCTGAAAAAATAAGATTTTTTATGTGATCAACATAAACCTAATAAGACTCATTTTTAGGAAGACTAACTTTGAACTCAAAGTTGATTTGTTCTATTCCAGTGGAATATTCCATCGCGCTGCTCAGGGCACTCCCCACACTCTTTCCTTCACCAAGTCCACCACCGAAGAAGCTGGGACATGCCAGTGAGGCACTGCTTCATGTCATTCAGGTGAAAGTTTGTTTGCATTTTCTCATATTTAACACTTCATAGTTCCATGCATGGATGTGGCGTTTCCTTCTTCTTTTTCTTTAGCCAACAGAAGATCCCACAATGTACTCGCAGAAGAGGTCTTTCTGCACTCCTGTGTTGCTGTTTGATGGGACCCGCTGTCTCATCTGTCTTGGAGCCACTCCCGCCACCACGCTTGCCAAGGAAGACTTGAGTGACGGTCTGCTTCATCTGATGGGTTACTACTATGCCCTGCACCTCACATATCCAAAAGTGTGTGGCAACCCTTCTCTCTGTCATTCAGACAGAAGTGCTCCAGGACACTATCCATGAGTGAGACACCACAGCCTCATACAAAAAAGACCATGGCAGAATGGAAAGATTTTATTGGGGAGTAGAGCTGTGTACTAGGCATAGGTAGTGATACACTCCCCTGGTAGTTGTAACTTGAGGGTGGGTGGGAGTCTGTTGGAACAAACATGTTATCAGTGGTGATAGGAACACAACACTATATGCTGTCCCCATACTGTTTTTGTTTTTTTTTGTGTAACTGAGTGTCAGGGAATCTGAATCAATGTTCAATAATGATGACGGTGAATATTGTAACAACAAAACATTACTTGCGTTCTAGAAATGATTGCTTGAGATTGTTTTAAGATGCAATGCCTTAGTGACGTTTTTATTACAAGGCAGTGAAGGCACTGTCAGCAATTTAAGTGAATAAATAGTTGTTGACAATATTAATTCTGTTTGCTGAATTATTTTTTTTGGGGGGGGGAGTGGGCGTAGGGGGGGTGGATGCTTTGTCTCATTTTGAGAAAAAAAAAGCTAATATTGTGAACACTTAAATTAAGAAGAATTGCACTGTTAGTAGGTCTGGTTTTAAGATCTTTTCATTCAAATTAAGAAAGAAGCAAACGTGAAAAAAGAATTGAGAAGCTAGTATCAAGTTTATTTGACTTAGTACAGTCCTTGGAATGAGTGCTTTACTGTTTATTTCAAGAGTTTTTCCATTCTTCAAATGCCTAGATATATCGTCTTATTTTAAGAAATCTTACCAAGTCTAAATATCTTACTGCATTGGCAGATAATTTGACTTGTTTCTAGCCTGTTCTTTCTCAATTTAAGTGTTTATTTCTTAGATATATTTTGCAGTGTGTGGACACCGAGGGGAGCTCTAGAATTGGCTCATTCAACCGACCAACAAGCCAATCAGCAGCGGCGTCACAGGCCCTCCTCCTTCTTTGTTCTCTCTCTCACTTTGACTTCTGCACTGGACAGCCAGGTTTGTGGAGGGAAGGTTGGAACAAAGTAAGGACGGGGTACCCCATACATTCATGTACGTAGAGTCATTAAGTCTTAAACTCACCAGGTTTGTATCGCTTATCGATAACCCTAATGCCATACAAGTCTATGAGGGTCAAAGGTCAACTTTGTCATAGGGACATGGGGCC
Organism: Nelusetta ayraudi; assembly: GCF_046127955.1. Classification (NCBI taxonomy): domain Eukaryota; kingdom Metazoa; phylum Chordata; class Actinopteri; order Tetraodontiformes; family Monacanthidae; genus Nelusetta; species Nelusetta ayraudi. The sequence continues at coordinate 8,186,578 of NW_027466100.1, forward strand.
ACTTTCAGGTTCATCAGGATCCTCCTGGACACACCCACACCAAATTTGGGCCTTCAAGCCCATGAGGAACCCCGAAACCCTCACTCTAATTCCAGCCTTATCGCTAACCCTAATGCCATACAAGTCTATGAGGGTCAATGGTCAACTTTGTCCTAGAGACATGGAGCCACTTGCTTTTTCATCAGGAGCCCCCAAGAAGCGCACACGCCAAATTTGGGGCTTCTAGTTCTTGAGGAACCCCAAAACCCTAACCCTAATTTCAGCTAACCCTAGTTTCAGCCTTATCGTTAACCCTAATTCAATGCAAGTCGATGGAGGTCAAAGGTCAAATTTGTCCTAGAGACATGGGGCCACTTTCAGGTTCATCAGGATCCTCCTGGACACACCCATGCCAAATTTGGGGCTTCTAGCCCATGAGGAACCCCGAAACCCTCACTCTAATTCCAGCCTTATCGCTAAACCCTAATGCAGTGCAAGTCTATGAAGGTCAAAGCTCAACTTTGTCAGAGAAACATCAAGTGTTTTTTTCATGAATCATTCATCAATGTTAAGAGTTTGCTTTTTAGGAGAATTCACAATAAAAATACATTGACACTGTCAAAGATGGACTCAAGCACTATTATTGAACTATACTGTATTTTTTGAGTGATGTGAAGCTTTTGACAAGCGCTGCGCAAAGGAGGCCCATTTGTTTTTGTTTTTTTTCAGGGGGCCCAAAATTCCTGGCGGCACCCCTGAGCGTTCATCTCCAGCACTAAGGCAGTGGAGCTGCCGGCCACGAGAGAAGAATTAACCAGTCCATTGAAACCATTTGTTTGGTCTAGTGAGTGGCAACAGTCCTTTGAGGATCTTAAGTGCCTTAAGTGTCTGCTCCAAATTTTTCCTCATTGGCTAGAAGCCCCAAATCTAGCGTGGGCGCTTCTTGGGGGCTCCTGATGAAAAAGCAAGTGGCCCCATGTCTCTAGGACAAAGTTGAAAATTCACCCCATAGACTTGCATTGAATTAGGGTTAACAATAAGGCTGAAACTAGGGTTAGGGTTAGGGTTAGCTGAAATTCGGGTTAGGGTTTCGGGGTTCCTCAAGGACTAGAAGCCCCAAATTTGGCGTGGGCGCTTCTTGGGGGCTCCTGATGAAAAAGCAAGTAGCCCCATGTCTCTTGGACAAAGTTGAAAATTCAGCCCATAGACTTGCATTGAATTAGGGTTAACAATAAGGCTGAAACTAGGGTTAGGGTTAGGGTTATCTGAAATTAGGGTTAGGGTTTCGGGTTCCTCAAGGACTAGAAGCCCCAAATTTGGCGTGGGCGCTTCTTGGGGGCTCCTGATGAAAAAGCAAGTGTCCCCATGTCTCTAGGACAAAGTTGAAAATTCACCCCATAGACTTGCATTGAATTAGGGTTAACAATAAGGCTGAAACTAGGGTTAGGGTTAGGGTTAGCTGAAATTAGGGTTAGGGTTTCGGGGTTCCTCAAGGACTAGAAGCCCCAAATTTGGCGTGGGTGCTTCTTGGGGGCTCCTGATGAAAAAGCAAGTGGCCCCATATCTGTAGGACAAAGCTGAAATTTCACCCCATAGACTTGTATGGCATTAGGGTTAGGGTCCAAGAGTACACATACACATTTTCTTTTGCTTTATTGATTTAAGCTCATCGTCTCCAGCTGCAAAGGTACAGAAACCTTTCTGTGTTTTGATGTCGTGTGTGAGAAAACATCACTTTTTTCTGTAAACTTGTGTTATCATTGTCCTTCATTGAAAATGACACAATCTTTCATCTCATTGTTCAGATGCCGAACACCAAGGCATTCCGTCGCTCTCTGGCCATGAAACGACGCCTGGAGCAAAAACGGGATTGGACACCTTTTCCACCTCGGAAGGAGTTTGAACGTCGTGAGTACTTCCACGTTCATGATTTCATGTTCTGCCTGTGTTGTTATGTTGTATTCCAAATAAATCTTACAAAAACATATTTAGATTTTTCTTTTTTGTCAATTTACACAGGGCGCGGTACTGGTCAGCGACCTGGGTGCGAAGATGGCCCGTTTTGCTCCTGACTGACAAAACAGTGCAAGTTCGTTCTTAAGGCCCAGCAACCAGACAAGAAGGTATGGGTCGTGATTTTGTCAAGCCACGAGTTTCTTTATGTTTTTGTTCTGGTGGTGGGAGACTCACATCTCTGTCCACTTGTGGATGGTTTTGTGTTCTCGCCCCGGGCAACAACCTTGAACACGGGCTTGTAACAGACTCCGCCCAGGATTTTGCTGCGCTACTGGCAACTGTGTTGGACCGCTGGCCCAAGGTTTGTTTATCTGCTGTGACAAACAAATTTGAACACATGAATGTCATCGCCACTTTGTTTTATCAATATCAAGTAATTCCATGATCCATAGTTCAATAACAAGAATATTCATGAATTTATTTTGCATTTTTATGTTTGTTTGGGGTTTTTTTTTTATACAACTATTTTGTAGGTGTTTGTGCTTGACTTTCCACCTCGCCTGACTGTCAAGCCAGAACTACAAACAGCGCTACGTCAAGTATATCATCGTGTTGCTGCACGCATGGGTGTGTAAAATACATATTTTTGTTGTATTTTTTTCTCTTCAGTGACACTGTGCTAACAGATATTTCTTAGAATTGTGTGATTACATAATTGATTATGTGACACTTCTTCCAGGTTTAACATTTGTGTATATGGCCGATCACCTCCCCCTTCGTCAGCTGTACATGGTGGTGTTATGATGGTGTAAGTTTGCCTTCTTCAGCCTTACTTGCTCTTCATTTGATATGACAAATATGTGTTAACATGTTGTTTTCTGTTTAGGTGCACCTCAGGACTGATTTTGGTGGAGCGTCTGCATGCTGCAGTGCTCCATCAGCTCGCACCCCCTTCACCTAGGCCAGGGGTGTTGTGCCACAACCAATCATCGCCCAGGGTGTCTCCCAGAGTGGTTGTGACAGGTCCTGTCTACATGCCAGTGTATGGACCTGCTCCTGAATGGACTCTTGTTGGACAGGAGGTTGAGGTAACCTGTTCATCCCTCTTTTTTTTTTTTTCCCCCAATCGTGTATTTGTCAAACTGTGCAACTTTTTATTTTAAAAATGAACACTTATCCTAAGTTGACTCTGATTTCCTCTCCTCTTTTTTATAGACAGTACCAACAGCTGTTGAGACTGCATTTCACACAGACATCCCGTCCAATCCCGTGTGGTTCAGTGAGGCTAAGGCTTAAATCTCTCCTGTCCTGTTTGTGGGGGCGCTAATCCCGTAAGAGTCAAGTAGGCGTAAGCAGCGGCCGGTGAATAAGACGAGTTAACAACGGAAGAGCACATGCAAGAACGGCGGAAAATACCAACAACGGAAAACAAATCAAAGACCCACCCGCAAGTTACCACTCTAAAGTGTGGACCCACTTTGGCTTTTACGAGACGGATGACGGGAGGAAACTTCATAAAGAATATGCAATCTGCAACAACTGTTTTGCGAAGGTAAAATACAATGGCAACACTACGAATCTGCAGAGCTGCCTCGTTCGCTATCACCCGTCCCGTTTTTCCCAGAATTGTTTTCTTTTTTCACCACCTGTCCCGGGAAAGATAAAATCTCTCCCGGGACACAATTTGTCCCGTTTTTTATGGAAAATGACAAAACCTCATTTAATTTCCGTCTGTGGTCTAGATAGGGTTGCCAACCCTCCCGTAAAATACGCGATTGTCCCATATTTGGCAACTAAAAAGCCTGTCCCGTAATGAACTGATGGGGGACGCACTTCACTTTGTCCCGTATATTTTGGGGACGCGTTTATTTATTTATTTATTTTGTCTACATCATTTTTTTTTTATTGATTTTCAGAATCGGGGCAGTGAAAGGATTTTTTTCCCTCTTTCATCTTCCCGTCGGTTTGTATATCCCAAGTCCCCAAGTTGAGATAAGACAAGTTGCTACTGACTTTACATTACCAGAAAGCACTGTCCTTGTTTACATGAAAGTTATTAATGTTCATGCACTTTAATATGTTTGCTTGTGCAGTGCACGTTTGTTTGTATATTATACAAAGTTTTGGAATAAATGCAAGATCACAGGCATTTTCCTTTTTATGGGTATTCTTTTCTTTTTCAGTCACATATTGTGACGACCCTGTCTCTATATAACTTGTTGTGGCTCCCAGCTGTTTTCCCATTTCTAGGTAGCAGTGGATGTGGGAGTGGCATCTTCCGATTAGGACACCTGTGCCGATGCCCCCCGCAGGATAAAAGGCCGACTGCGTGTGCCGCTCGGTCTCTTCCCCATTCTCCATCCAGCAGCCATGGGCATCTGGCCGACTCTCAGCTTCTTCTGTTCTGTTTTGCACCTGACAACACCCCACATCCTATTATTCACTCATCCACACTTACATTACTGATGAATACTGACAAACACACACCATATATTTCATTATTTTGCTTACAATTATCTATTTTGTTATAATAAACCTTTTGATTAATTGCAATCCGCAGTGTCCCTTCCGTTATTGTCATAACTCTTGAGCCGGGTTATGACAATATCGTCTGCAAAATTTCGAAGATATCGAAGATATCGTGTGTCGTGATGTTGTCATTATCGTGGGCCAAATATCGTCACAGTATCGAATCGTGGGTTAGCCGTATCGCCCCACCCCTATTATCAACACAAGATCACATATGTACAGTACATGTACAGTTTAATTAGTGTGTTACTTTGTTTATGAATTAATTTCTTTATGTTCTTCCAGATGTCCAGCCTGAGACGTCGATCAGCACGCGTTGCCTCAAAAACCAAAACAAACAAGTGACATGTTGGTATTTGGGATATGTGTATTTCATTGTGTGCATCTTTGTGATAGGACAATAAATGCAGTTCTTTAAACGTTACTTTGTGTCCTTGTATTTGCAGGTGTGGGCAACACGTTCAACTGTCCACATGACTGAGTCTGCCTCCAGCAATGTCACAGCAGTGCAGCAGGTTTGTACTTATTCATTTCCACTTCATCACCTGTGTGTGTTTTCTAGGCTTTACACCGATCTTATCGGCTGTATCGGATCGGCCGATATTTGGCATTTTTTGAAACGTTTGTGATCGGGCGTCATGTCATGAATCACCGATCAATGACGTCATGGTCGTGTTGAAACTTTTTTAATCTGTTTCATTTCCTCCAAAGTAGTTTCACAGCATCGACATGTTTATTTGTTTGTATCCGAGAGCTAATGATTCATGATTCAAAAACCTTCATTTTCGTCTTCGTGCCTCTTCCTTTTTTGAGTACTGTCGCTATGTGACGGACAATAAAGTTTCTTTGAATCTTCACGACAGCAACATCAATGGGCGACACAAACAAACGTGTCGGGGGTGTGGAAGTTTTTCAAAGTGAGAGAAACAGACATAGCGCAAGCTATCTGCAATATATGCAACGCTACAGTACCCAGCGGGGGAACTTTGGCAAAAAATTTCAACACCACAAATTTAATCAGGCGCTTGGAAAAGATACACACGGAGGAGCATGTCGAGTTCAAGAAACACGCGGAGAAAGAAAAGCAAACTCTGAAACGGATGCTAAAGCAAACAACTTTAGACGGTGCTCGTGAGAAGGCAAGGGGTGTACAGAAACAAGTATTTATTGCCTCTAACGTGATCGGATCGGTGATATATATATATATATACATATATATACATATATATATATATATATATATATATGTCTTTATTAAATTCACAAACATTACAATTTACACATGACAGGAGGCAAATGACACTTGGCGTCATACCGCCATACCCACAGCAGAGGTGGAGAGCTGCTGACGTCACTTTCCTGCGCCGCGCGCTTACTTTGAGATTGCGATTTCGTTTTCGAGTTGTGGTAACTCTTGTGCAGGGCAGGACCACTAAAATTAAAAAGCAATGCCCTCAGTTTTCTTTTTGATTGTGTCATAAAAGGTGCGACACGAATAAGAAAATGAAAATGCATATAGCAATATTTATTAATGATTTTAATTATGAGTCAAATAATGCAGTTTCATTCTTAAAATGAAAAAGCATTCTGCTATTGCTTTTTCATTTTTGAATTTTACATTTCATATTGAATTTTGGTAACTCTTTGCTGGTGCATGTTTTGAAAATTGAATCTCAAATGTGTTTTCCTTCATTTGAATTAAGTACAAGAATGAGCAGTCATGAACAAGAAAATGAAAATACAGTTTGGATTATTTATTAACAATTTTTTTTATGAGTCAAATAATGCAGCCACGTTCTTAAAATGAAAAAGCATTTCTGCTGTTGCTTTTTCATTTGGATTATGGTAACTGTCTGCTTCCACACTCCAGTGGTTCTGCACATTAGTATAAATAGAGTGATTCTCTATCATGACATCACAGGACGGCGGCACTCTGACAGATTCCATGAACCTGGACACTGATGATCCAGACTTTGGACCAGATGAGCCAACAGGCCACAGTGGAAACGGGTCAGAACATGGGACTGGCTGCTGAAAGTATACAGGTAGGTGGCGCTGTCATCCCAAGTTGTGTGGTGTGGAGGATCGGGGCCAAAGTTCCAGATGCTCACAGATGTGACTGTGGATTCAGGAGGAGTGTTTGAAGGCTGGACTCCCAACAGTGATTGGCTGCTGAGGACCTCTCAATCACAATCAGGTTTTTTAGTGGCTGTGAGATTGAAAGTGAGATTGCATTGTCCAGGGAGGAGGACAGCAGTCAGTCATGTTTCACCTCCAGTCAACACGCAGTGGTTCACATGAAGGTCCAAGAGGCCTACAGACCTACACTGAGTCTGGATGTGGCAGCACAGTGGCATCATTGTCTTTGTTGTGTTGTTTGGTCATTGTGATCCAATGTAATGTGAGAGAAGGACGAGTGCAGTTCTATTGGAGTGAGTTGCTTACAAATACAGATTGCACAATTTTTATCCCAATTGTTAAGTGGGAAAGAGACCTGTCTCTCCAGCCTCACTCTAATTTCTGGAGAACAATCTGCCTGAACACCTGTTCACTGATAAAACAACCTATTCTACAATTAATACATTTTAAAGTACTCCACAGGATCCACTACACTGGACAGCGGATGTTTCAGATGGGCATGACCGCCTCTCAGACCTGCTCACACTGCACAGTTAATGTCCCAGATAATTACCTACACGCTGTATGGCATTGCCCACCAGTAAATAAATTCTGGCACGTAGTATGCAATGATCTATCAGCACAGGTTGGTTACAACATCACAGCCACTCCTTCTTTTTGTCTCTTAGGGGACCTCAGTGATATCACATCAGATAAGGCAGAATCTCGCATGCTGATCACCTCCTTATCTATCGCTAAGAAAACAATCTTTCCCACTCTGGATGGGCCCTGTGCAGTCCGGTGCGCCTGGGGTGCGAGACCGGCTGGGCCTATGGGGACCTCGCCACTTGCGGCGATGCGCCATACTGGGTCCGTAGGGGGGGGGCATCTGGGTGCCCGGGCCTGCCTTGGGTACTGATCCTCCCGGTGGGTGAAGGGGCTGGGTCCTGTCATGGGGATGAGTCCGGTCTCGCTTGCCCTGGGGGGCCCCCGTCCGGAGGACGGGCTTTGCTGTCTGTTCGCCCCGGGTGGTGTCCCTTCTCCTTGGGGTATCTGCCTCCCTGTCATCTTGCCCTGGCTCCTCGTGGGGTGGGTGCCCTCCGGTCCGGGGGCCTGCTTCTCCGGGCCTCTTCCTGGCCGGTATGGCGGCGGGTGTGCCGTGTCCGGGCCCCGCCGCCCTGGGCTCGTCGCTGGCGTGGGGCGGTTGCGGCCTCGGAGGCCGCACTATTTGGCAGCCTACTTCCAGTGACGTACTTAAACACACCCACTCCCACATTCAGGTACACACACCACCACATCCACACACACACACACACACACACACACACACACACACACACGCACACGCACGCACACACACACACACACACACAGGAGCAGGAGCTCGAATTGGCTGAGAGCTAAATATCTTCTTATCTTACTGGGTGTAAATGAATCTGTCCATTTTTTAAATGTCGAAATTTAACATTTGGTTTCTATTTTTTCAGATATTATTTCCGTCAAATTCATTTGAATCAACAGAAGAAGAAAATCAGTGAGTAGTTCAAACTTTGTGCGTCTTTGTGTTCAGTTTTTCTGCTGTAGTTGTGCTTTTCTTTTCATTCCAGATGAATTCCACTCAATTTCCTTTTCAAACCTTGTAGGTGTTGAGTGAGCTGCAGCGCCCCCTGGCTACAAGTTTCATACTGTGACTCTGCCGACCAAGGTAAAAAACCAACAAACTCTGACACTTTGCTGAGGACCCCCTGGAGGAGCTGAAGGTGCAGAACCTTCTCAGGCCTCTCTGAGGAGGAACTTGCGGCTGTCGGTCCTCTGCTGCCCCCTGCTGGTCACACAGGCCTCTTACACCTCCGTTTGTCTGTTCAGCACATATTCAATTTTTTAATGGCTCTATAAACGTCACTGATGAGACGATTTTATGATTCCTGCAGTTAAATCTTTTTAATTCCAAATCTGCAAAAAGCTTCTGATCAATGAAGACAGAGTTGATTAAAATGATTTCAAAATTGACCCGTTTGAGAAAAGCTGCACTGTGGCATTGTTTGCATGTTGTTTTAGCTCTCAGTGGCTTCATTTCGCATCTTTCTTAAAAGCTTTGTTTAGTGGTCCATTGTGGTCAATGGGACACTGAACATCCGATTTGTGTGCCCGAGTTTTAAGAGGATCAGGTACGGACATTTTAGCATTTAAATTATTATGGCTTATTAGCATAGGTACATAGTACCTCACTTGTCCGTTCTTTTTACAGTGCTTCCTGAACACCTCACCGGCACACTCCAGCCGCCTGCAAGCACAAAGCTGCGCAGAGCCTCCTCGTTGTTCTTCTCACCTGGAGGACGCTTGGTGATCAAGACCTGTGGCCCAAAACTCGGTCCTATAAGATAAGTGCAGGAACACTGCCGCTTCGCCCGCACTTGATTGTGCTAGCCGCCCCGTACAGACGGTGGACGGTGCATGTTGCTTCCGTCCCGCCTTGGTTTTACTTGTTGTTTTTCCGTTCTCGTTGTGTTTTTCTTCGTTTGCTTACGTCGCCACTGCTGACCCTCAGACAGCAGACGTTACACTATCAAGTCGCCGGTCCAGCTACAGTGGTGTGCGTGCGTGCGTGTATGCGTGTGCGTGGTTGGTGGGAACTTGGTTGGTGTGTGTGTGTGTGTGTGTGTGTGTGTGTGTGTGTGTGTGTCATTGCATTGTTTGTTTGTTTTTCTTGCTATTTCAGTACATGTGACAGATTTTAGGGAACTTTTAGTAACCAACTGTTTATCTTTTCTTTTGTAGTCGCTGAGAGCTGCTGGTGGTGGCGGTGTCCCGGGTGGTGGGCCCCTTCGAGTGCTATGACCCGGGATTGTGGTTGTTTTCTTCTTTTTTTTTTGCACTTCACTTTCTTTGCAGGTGTGTCACGTGTGAGTGGGGTGTTCCTTGTTTTCTTTGGTTCCTCCCCCGTTTGGCCCCCTCATCGGTAAGCCTCAGTTTCTACACCAAGAATAAGGAGCTCAGTAGCTCCGTTTTAAGTGTTGGTCTGTTTGTTCCTTTTATTTTTAAATGTTGAATAAAAGTTGGTTTGATATTTTAAACATTCTGAACCACGTCTCCTACTCCTTCCTCGTAGAACTTACCTGTGTGCCTAATTATTACTTTTGTGTTTAGTAGAACTCCCTGGGTGAAATTCCCAGGGTGGCGTTGTCGGTTCCTTTTCATTTTGTTAAATTCCCAATATTAAATCTTGCTTTATCAGATAGCCATAACCACTCTCATCGCCACAGGATATTTGAGTCAACTGAGTCAAACTGTCGTGTCTACTTCCCAGTCTCAATAAACATGTTCACTACTGTGGCATATCGGACTTTCCCGCCGCGAGTCGCTCGTCAACATACTGCTGTGAAAGAGGGGTGACGTCACAGAACGCGACGTGCATTTAGGTGCTGCTGCGTAAAACTAAAAGATTTTCCTGGGCAAATATTCATTTGACAGACGTAAACGAAGTGAAATATGACTTCAATTTAAGTTTGTTTTAGTTTGTTTTTATAAACACACAAAAAAGTTTGAGTTAGTTATCGTTTTTGAAAAAAGTTCTTGACTTCTACTTTAGAGATATTGATGACGAGTTGTTGTATATAAACGGTGTGACTATGTGGTTCGGCAAGCGGTGGTGCTGTCTGTACATAGCTTAGCAAACGGCTAGCGCTAGCACCCCCTTTCAATGCCAGAGTTAAAAGATCCACACGGAGTGTTATGACCCACGGATGGGTCTAGGTGCCTCTATCTTTGTGTCTGTGTGTGTGTCTGACAGTGGATGACGCCTTGCAGGTGCGGTCCTGGATGTCGGCTGCTGATTGGACGCGCCACGGCTGAGAAGGAGGAGCAGTCGAGCCAGCCTGACAGTCGTCCCTCCTCCGCTCCCAACTCTGCAGTTAGTCACTTCTGAAATGGTGTTAGAGCACGCAGCCGTAAGTAGTAGTGATGGCCGATCGAGGCTTTGTTGAAGCTTCGACACTTGTTTCAAAAAATGGTTCATTACTCGAGGCTTCAATGACACAGTGCTCGAGGAGGTCATCTAGTGCTCAATAAAATGAAGTGCAATGGAAACGTGTTCATTGTTTCATCGATTGTTTGGGATTTGATTCGCCATGCATTTTTGTTGGACAACACTACATGCTTGTATGGTTCAATGCTGACACAATAAAATAAAAATGAAAAATAAAGACAATGTCTCTTTTTTGGCACGACTGATTGTAGTAGACTATAGCTCTATACTTAGCCTGACAGTTTGTGCAATGAATTATATTATATCCTAAAACAAGACTAAATAGCCCATAGTTTAAAAATATGTTCAATAGTAAGTGTTCAGTGGGTCAGATGTCAAATGTCATCTATTTAAAATGTAGAATAGATGAGCTAAATAACACATATATGATACACATTGATGGGAATTGAACCATCGCCTCAGTCTTGCAAGTCCAAGATTGTCATAATGTACCACAAACCCAAATCACACTCCCTTTTTTCATCTAAGCTGTTTGAGTAGCGTTAGCACACCGTGATTCCTCATCAACTACAGGCCTACACTTCAAATAATTATGAGAAAAATCCAACGTAAAGAGAGCACTTCCATTAGGAAATAGTCAACATGAAATTTCGTCTTCTACTGACACCTGCTGGTCAAATTGAATAGTTGCAAATATTGTGAACAAGTTGTCATCTAATTCTAATCCTAAACAATATGGCCATTCCAAGTCAAGTATTAAGACAATTAATCAGGTTTGTACTGCTTGATTGAACACATTCATCCTGTTCCAGTGCACTAAAACCCACTTCCCTTCAGGACCGTGTCAGCGAAGCCAAAACTTCCTTGAGTGACGTTGTTTCCCAGCATGCAATGCGAGCTCGCGATTCACAATACTATTTCATCACAAACATGGATGTAAAAAATAAAAAGGGACGAAAAATGAAACTTCAGGAACAGCAACCATTGCAATACAAGCAGAACTGGGCCGAAGTTTTATATAAGTTTTATATTATGTACACCATAATACAGCCTTCTGTGGACAAGCCATACTATTTAAGCCGTGTCCTCCTATGGTACTTCCGTGGGTGGAAGCTCATCGTAGAGGTCACGTGCTGTTTGCGCGTCACTCCACCGATCACCTCGGTGCCCTTGCAGGGTATCTGATTCAAGTGAGTATATGGGAAATATGGTTCAATGTATTCAGTCGTAACAAGAGAAGCTTGCTGGCAAAAATAATGCACTACAAGTGAATGTCACACTTTTTTTTTTGTTTTGTATGAGCATTTAAAAAAAACAACAACATAATAATATGGATTTTGACCATGTATGTTTTGGAGTTCAATGAAAGAGGTTAATATATATATATATATATATATATGTATATATATAGTCAGCTGCTTTCAGTTGACATATTAAATCTATTATGATATGGAACGATAGTTCATAATGTACGTGTTACTTGCTTTGCAGATAAGGTGTACCCTATTTCTTGTGCTCATGGTTATTTTAAAAGGCAGACAAGAACGTTGTTTGCTGTTGGAGGGCTACAACAACACTTCGATGCTACGCTTTGTGCCGTCGCTACGGACCCCAAACTCTCGTTCTTGTTGGATTCGGGTTCGGAGCAGACTGGTGGGAGAGTTTGTGTACAGGTTTTTGCAAAGGAACGGTGTCTTCAGTTATACACACGCTCATTAAAGTGCCGACCGTGGAGGAAGCTGGTGCCGCTGCACGCCGTTTCCAGCAGAATAACAGCGAAATTACCAAAATAAAAACAAATCAGGAAAACATGTCTTTGCTGTGCTTTTATTTACAAAGTTAAAATTCTTCTAACTTACAAAAATTGTGAACGAAAAGGTAGAAATATAAATACGAAGGAATACGTATTTGTTCAGGGGTGCGTAAAGCCGGAGCCCTGCATTTGCTGCGCTACCCTTTTTAAAAAGGTCTCCGTTGCGCATTATTTTAATATGTCCATCTCTTTTAGAAGAGAAAGCATCGCCCCGGTCTCATCCTCAATCCAAATGTCAACATTCTTATTCGCGTTTGCCAGGTTGTTTCGCGCCGTCTGTTTTGTTAGACGACGTAGTTGTGCGGTCATGAGTCGCGAGAGCGAGGCGTGGCGCATGCGCACTCGCATTGTCCAGTTAATAGTCCGATTAAGGCGTATACATGGCAGAGAAATTTGAATTCCAATCGCATTATCTGGGTGTCTCAGTCGGGGTTCTCCGATTCCAATCGGAGTTCTCAAACTCCAATCATAATCGGAGTAAGGTGTTTACACGCACGTGAGTTCTCCGATCATAATCGGACTAAGGCAGTAATTCGATTTTCTCTAGTGCCATGTAAAGGCACTGAATGTAGTGGTTCAGACCTGACGCGAACAGCCGCGCGGCTCGTGCCATTCATTTCAATGGAAGCGGAAGCGCCACGAAGCGGAGCGCCGACGAATTTCACGAGCGAGGCTCCAACTGGTTCACACCAGACGCGAACAGCTCCGCGACGGTCGACAAGCGCTTCTGCTCAGCTGCAGTCTTTTTTTCACTCCCACTTGAGCTTCTTTTTTTTTTTCTTTGTTTTTTTTCTTTGAAAAAAAACAAAACAAAAAAAACATTTTCATCATCGCCCCCCCCTCGCCCCGTAAGCCAGCCCGCTCCGTAGTTTACTTTCGTGTGTGTGTGTGTGTGTGTGTGTGTGTGTGTGTGTGTGTGTGTGTAAATAAATAGAAACACGCACTCAGGTGTCCATCTCAAGACAAGACCTCTTTCATAATGATCATTGACCGGCATCTCTAGGATCAAACAGACGTATTTTGATCAAGTCTTCCTCTGTGTGTGTGTGTGTGTGTGTGTGTGTGTGTGTTTAATCTCTCTCGCACTCTGATACAATGTACTGACAAATATAACATAGAAATATGATATATGATCGAATTTATCATTCGGTTTTTATTTTTGAAATTAGTTTATTTTGAAAATTCACCGGATTTTCTCGTTTTTATTGAGCGACTTCCTGTACTATTGACGAGGATCGCTCGCGGCTCGCGCACGGAATAGAGCAGACGCCGAAACAACAAATGCATGCCGCGAGCCGCGCAACCACCACATTGATTAACGTGGGCGCCGAATGGAAGCGCTCGGCGGCGCTTCGTGGCGCTTCCGCGTCCAGTGTGAACCGGGCGTTACGTCGCTCGGAAAAATGTGTCGCCTGAGCCTCCGCCCCCTCCGTGCCCATTGGCGGAGGGAGGGCTCATTGAAAAAAAAAAAAAAAAATCGGTGTTCCTTCGGCGCGCCTGGGAAACTCTGAAATTATGAATAACTTAAGCTTGTTTTTGTCCCATTTGCCTGCATCAGCCCGTCATGATATTGTTAAATTAATTGAGAGCCACCCACTATTGTTTTCTGACCACCCCCGCTGTAGAATAGCATAGAAGTAGAGGGACATGCCACAACTAAGCAGCACGCACACAGAGTCATTATTGGGAAGTTAAGAAAGAAGCTTTGGCTCTCCTTCTGACAGTGCTCATCTTGATGTTAATTTGGGGTCAGGTTTTTACAGACTATAATGCCCTCGTAGATGCGGTGGTCTCTGCCCCTGCAAGACTTCAATCTCCAGATTTGCCACAGGAAGGGGGGTTGATAATGTGTTGGCAGATGCATTACGATGTGGACTAGCAGCGGAATTCTTATTTTGGGGGAACTGAGCTGTTTTTCTTGTTTAGTTTTGTTTGTCGGTATGTTAATAGGGTTTAGTTCTTAAGGGAGGGGGTGATATGACCCACAGGTGGGTCTAGATGCCTCTATGTTTGTGTGTGTGTGTGTGTGTGTGTGTGTGTGTGTGTGTGTGTGTGTGTGTGTGTGTGTGTGTGTGTGAGAGAGAGTGGATGACGCCTTGCAGGTGCGGTCCTGGATGTCGGCTGCTGATTGGACGCGCCACGGCTGAGAAGGAGGAGCAGTCGAGCCAGCCTGACAGTCATCCCTCCTCCGCTCCCAACTCTGCAGTTAGTCACTTCTGAAATGGTGTTAGAGCACGCAGCCGTAGGGGTGGGCTGCCATTTTCTTTGTCCCCTCTTTTCTCCTGTTTAATAAGTATGTAGGGAGGTTAGCCTTTCTGTATTTGGGTTCTCTTTCTTTCTTTAGTTAGTTCTTAAGGCGAGCTAGTTGGAGTTTGGTTTATTATTTTGGCCTGGGCCCACCCTGAAGCCTTTGCTGCCCACCGGTTAAGTTGTTTTGTTTATTTCATTTACTGATTAATAAAATGTTTTTTGTTGAAACTGCCAACTGCAGTGAAAAATTAATGAGGCTTGGGAGTGGGGGAAGGTGTCCCACACGTTGTGTCTCAGTCCCCCTCGACGGGACGTAACACGGAGTTTTCGCCGTGACAGAAGGTTGAGCTCCTACCGTGTTAGAGGTGACGTCGTCACGTTAGCCTGTTCCATCCCTGCTAAATTCTTTAAAGAACTACCATTAGTAAACTTTTAAATTATAATACGCTCTACACTAATTGTAATTTCCTGCCCGTGGTTCTATATTGCAACAGTTGACGGCTCATATCAGCAGATAAGCAGCAACAATCTGGGCATTGCGGGTGATTCATAAATATGTCATTTCTTATTAATTAGCCCATAAGTGTTGTACACCAGTGTGACACCAAATGCTTGTTGCTGACAGCAGTGAAGAAATGACACTCTAGTGGTTCTGCACATTAGTATAAATAGAGTGATTCTCTGTCATTACATCACAGGACGGCGGCACTCTGACAGATTCCATGAACCTGGACACTGATGATCCAGACTCCGGTCCAGATGACACAACAGGCCACAGTGGAAACGGGTCAGAGCATGGACTGGCTGCTGAAAGGAAACAGGTAGGTGGCGCTGTCATCCCAAGTTGTGTGGTGTGGAGGATCAGGGCCAAAGTTCCAGATGCTCACAGATGTGACTGTGGATTCAGAAGGAGTGTTTGAAGGCTGGACTCCCAACAGTGATTGGCTGCTGAGGACCTCTCAATCACAATCAGGTTTTTTAGTGGCTGTGAGATTGAAAGTGAGTGAACATCATTAAATAAAGAGCTCCTGCAGGGTCCCAATTTGACAAGTACACTGCTAGGTGTGCTGCTTCGTTTTCGCCAAGGCCCTGTAGCATTCATGACTGACATTGAGGGAACGTTTCATCAAGTAAGAGTTTCCAACCAGGATGTAAACTTCTTACGCTTCCTCTGGTGGCCAGATGGGGACATTACAAAGGACCTACAAGAGCACAGGATGCTGGTCCACATCTTTGGGGCAGTGTCATCCCCAAGCTGTGCTTCATTCGACGACAATCAGCATAACTTCCCAGCCGAGGTTATAAACACTGTTGGTCAAAATTTCTACGTGGATGATTGTCTAAAGGCCGTCAGCACGGTGGAACAAGCAATACATCTGTACCAGCAGCTAACAGACCTGTGCGGTAGAGGTGGATTTAAGCTCAATAAGTGGGTGAGCAATCATCGCTCGGTGCTGGCCGCCATTCCTGAAGAGCAGAGAGCTAAAGAGGTAAAAACACTTAACCTTGACAGAGACCAGCTCCCTATGGAGAGGGCCCTTGGAGCTCAGTGGGATGTACAGCAAGATACATTCACATTCAGCATCAGAACCAAGCTGGGATGGGATGAGGAAATCCCTCAGGTCATGGTACATCCCATATATAGTTTTTCAAGCGCCAAACTACAACAAAGGAACTCATCTACAACAAATCTACAACCTTGTAAGGGCAAAACCTACTTGTTTTAATTCTGATTAATAAACTAAAGCTTATTCGATTATCATTATGTTGTTTTTTTTAAACGCTCATACAAAACAAAAAAAGTGGAGGGAGAGTAGTCTGAATCGGGTTCTGGAGCATTGCTCTACCTCATCCATCGCACTCATGAGCGTCACATCCACTTGTAGTGCATCATTTCCGCCAGCAAGCTTCTCCTGTTAGACCTTCCCCGAGGTGGTTGGTGGGGTGACGAGCACCCAGCACGTGACCTCTACGACGAGTTTCTACCCACGGAAGTGCCATAGGAAGACGCGGATTAAATAGTATGGCTTGTCCACCAGAAGGCTGTATTATGGTGTACATAATATAAAACTTCGGCCCAGTTCTGCTTGTATTGCAATGGTTGCTGTTCCTGAAGTTTCATTTTTCCCTTTTTCCCTTTTTATTTTTTACATCCATGTTTGTGATGGAATAGTATTGTGAATCGCTAGCTTGCATTGCATGCTGGGAAACAGCGTCACTCAAGGAAGTTTTGGCTTCGCTGACACGGTCCTGAAGGGAAGTGGGTTTTAGTGCACTGGAATGGGATGAATGTGTTCAATCAAGCAGTACAAACCTGATTAATTGTCTTAATACTTCACTTCGAATGGCCATATTGTTTAGGATTAGAATTAGATGACAACTTGTTCACAATATTTGCAACTATTCAGTTTGACCAGCAGGTGTCAGTAGAAGACGAAATTTCATGTTGACTATTTCCTAATGGAAGTGCTCTGTTTACGTTGGATTTTTCTCATAATTATTTGAAGTGTAGGCCTGTATCTGCACACAATTTGGAATTCGTCCCAGCGCCCTGAGCTGTAAATTTGGACGGTGTAAAATGAAAATGGCCATCTGCAGCAGAATGAAAGTGAGATTGCATTGTCCAGGTAGGAGGACAGCAGTCAGTCATGTTTCACCTCCAGTCAACACGCAGTGGTTCACATGAAGGTCCAAGAGGCCTACAGACCTACACTGAGTCTGGACGTGGCAGTACAGTTGGATCATTGTCTTTGTTGTGTTGTTTGGTCATTGTGATCCAATGTAATGTGAGAGAAGGACGAGTGCAGTTATATTGGAGTGAGTTTTTTAGAGTGTAATAGAAGTTATAATGCAGAGTCTGTTTTTATGAAATGTTCTATCACCTGGCATCCATCCATCCATCCATCCATCCATCCATCCATCTTCTACTGCCGTATCCGGAGTCAGGTCTCGGGGGCAGCAGCCTCAGCAGAGACCCCCAGACTTCCCTGGACCCAGTCACCTCCTCCAGCTCCTCCAGTGGGACCCCAAGGCTTCCCGGTCCAGCCCAGAGACCTGGTCAGCACCACTGTGACTCCCTGAGTCCCTGCTGCTCAGGTGAGGCTTCAAAGATCTGGCTGCACCTGATTGGACGGTCGTGGAGGATCTCCTTGGTCTTCTTGGTCTTCTTGGTCTCCAGCTGTTTGACCTCATGCTCTCTGTTGACCTCCTCACTCAGTCCCTCAGTGATGTAGAGCTCAGTGTAGATGCTGTTGAGGAGAGTTTGACTTCCTGCTTCTTCACCTTCAGTCACACGTTCACATCTCCTCTCCAGACTGATCTTCTGCTGCTGTAGAAGCTCCTGCAGACCACCAACCTCTGGAGCTGAGAGAAGGTTGGAGAAGAAAACATCAGTGTGACAGTGTGAGCATCATTTTCTGTCCACGACTTGAAGCTGAAAGCATCCAAACTCCATTTTTCAGCTGATGTGGTGAAGCTGCTGTTGTCTGACTGTTTGCTCTAAATGTCCTCCAATGGATCTTCTCACTGGAGGTCCTGACCACGGTTATAATAGTTAACGAAAACGAACAAAATAACGAAAACTTCAATTGAAAAAAACAATTGTCACGTTCCCAGGGGTTAGGATTTTGGTACCTGCCTCGTTGGGGTTCGAAGCGAGCAGAGCTGAGACCATAAGGGTGACGTAGCAACGTTCAGGACACTGATTGGCCAAAGGCAGTCTTTCACGAAAGACCAAAACCGCCATTTTTAAATGCCTCGCGTGTGGATTTTTACATTAACACGTATTAAGAAC
>NW_027466100.1:8207500-8225959 GCF_046127955.1 Nelusetta ayraudi
TGCTTGATGATCTAATGAGCTTTGTCTCTGCAGGAGCAATTCTAAAATATGTTGGTGCTCCAGACATTGAGCCAGAGGGATCTCCCGAACATCCTGACCAGGAAGCTCCAGGACCAACACGTTCCTCAGAACCTCCTTCTGTCCAGGTGAATAATGTGTGTTATTCTTAGTAGCTAAGCTGATAAGTGTGGAACGAAACTGAGGCAATTAAGCATTATTTTGATTGTTGGTTTGCTTTTTAGTGTTGCACTTGTTGGTTTGTTGGATTTTCTTATTTAAAGTAAGCATTTTTTTTTTTATGAATACTCAATCTGTTGTATTTATTGACATATAGAGGATTCTTTTCCTAGTATTATAGTGTTTGTTTGTTTTTAAATCAGTTTAACTTGCCTGAGTTGCTCAACTGAAGATGTTTAATTTTACCTGTAGCCTGTTTTGCTCACGAGGTGTAATAGATTGTGGAATCTTAGTAGACCTTAGTAGACGCACGCTGCTGAGAGTGGCAGCGATCAGCTCCGATGACCGTGGTGCTTGTAAATAAGGCAAATGCGCCATCTAGTGGGATGCAGCATGTTTATTCGTGTTGGAGCAATGACAAGTACTACTAACAAAACAAAAGATGCACAGGGTAAAAAAAAATAATCATAAAGTCAAGCCCAACAAAGATAACAGATGGGCATAACTGTAACATTACATAGTAATGATTACTAGTACTACCAAAATTTCTCTATTTTACTTTTCAACTCCAACTTGAACTATTCATCCCCTTTTTTCAGCTGCCATTAAGACAAAAGGATGACACTTATGCATTGCATCAAACTGTGATGCACAAAATAAATTAAATTAAATCAAAACAATAAATAAAGTGTGCATTAAACAGGGGGCAGTGCAATACAGTACAGGACTCAACTGATATAGTGCAGTTAGGCAGTATAGCCTATAACAGCTGTTCAGCATCCATAGTAATCCACAGTCAGTGCCATAATCATCCAGTCAGTGTCATATTCATCCATAGTCAGTATAATATATATGATATCGCGCAGACCCTCGTCCTCCACCACATTAATTGGCCTGCAAGCCGTAGCCACACCCATTTAGCCCCCGCTGTTGAAAGTTGGCGTGTGGTGGACGCGGCCAGTGGTCTCCGTGCCACACCATCCAACGTGGTTTGCTTTACCTCAGAAGGGGGCGGAGGGCTCTCCGCGTCAGCTGTATGCTTCGCAGACAAGTGAAACGTAAGACTGCTCGTACTCCGGTGGAAACTAAATACAGCTTTACAGTAAATGCATATCACTTTTGTCCTGTCAAGACTGCCATCTGGCAGGGTTTTGAAGTGGAACTTTCCATTTACAATTGACGCCTTATCCATGTTAGTCCTTCCTAGTGCTCATCTACGCTCAGTGTCTTTTTCTTTTTTTTGTTGTGTTTACAAGCTGGCTGCAAGCGTGTGACTGTGTGCTGTGAGTCAATTCATTTCCCGTTTCCACAATCTACGGAGCGGCCAAAGGTTCAAAAAGCACCGTGTGCGTTAATCGCGGCGTTGACACCCTTACTTTTTATATGAAGAAACCGATCAAATTTTTCCAACCAATTGTTCGCCACTTCTTTGAACTTGTGGATAAATGCTGTGCATCCCACATGGAACGCCAACCTTCCTCTGATATTTCCATGCTTAGTTCTTTATGCCATTTGGCTTTGATGTATCCTGCGTTTGTTGCTGTTCTGTTTCTGAAGGCCCTGATAGATTTTAGAAATGATTTTTCTCTTCATCTTTTTACAGGCTTCGATCAGAATATCTATCACTATATTGCCCTCTCCAGATGATGTTGGTTTGATTCTTTTATCATAGTAATCTCTTAATTGCATGTATCGAAAGAAATCTTTGTTTCCTCGTCCAAATTCCTTTTTCAACTCTCCAAAACTTTTTAAAACCCTTGTGAGCGAGTGTGCATACTGCAGTTATACTCCTATCCCACCATCGTCTGTATTCAATGTCTGTGGTTCCTGGTTCAAATCTGGGATCAAGAGAAGGCCACATTAGTAGTTTGATGTAGGGCTGCACAATTAATCGAATTTTAATCACGATCACGATATTGGCGGCCACGATTAAATTAAGGTGATCGTCGGCGATACTAACATTTAAAAAGCCGGCAACCGTACATGTCAAATCAAGCACATTCAGTCATCCAACCACCAGGGGGCGAATGCAAGGTTAAGACTTCATTAAGCTGCCGAAATAGCAAGCGAGCAAATCCTGCAGCAGCGGCAGGAAGTGCCGCAGCATAAGCGGCAGCCTCAAATGATTCAAGAGGCCAGGCAAGGACGACCCTCCCTCTTCCTTTTGCAGCTGGAGTGTCTTATATCTGATCCTCGGTCTCTTTCCGGCCCAAATAAATCTAGATATGAGTTTGTCCCAGTGTCTGAATTGTGATTCTGGAATCATATGTGGGATGGATTGGAAAAGGTACAGCAGTCTCGGTAGTACATTCATTTTTATCACTTCAATTCGTGTCTCAAAATCCATATTAAAGGCTGACCATCTTCCCAAATCTGTCTTAATATTATTGATAATAGCATTCTAATTGATTTCAAACCTTTTCAAAAGATCTTTTGCCAATAGCACACCCAAATATTTGATAACCTTGGAATTCCATTTGATTTTATATTTTCCTCTAATTTCTCAGCCTGGATGATAATTCAGCGTGAGAATTTGAGTGTTTGCTATGTTTAACTTGTTGCCTGTGTATTTACCATAGGTTTCTATTATCAACATCAAATGAGGTAAGGTTCTGTCCGGGTCTTGGAGAACCAAAATAATATCATCAGCAAAAAGCCCTGTTAGATGTCCCTGCTCTCCTATATGTATTCCTTTTAGATTGTTACTTTGTCTGATCATTTGTGCCAGCGGCTCAATGAACATAGCAAACAATGTAGCGCTAAGGCAACATCCTTGACGAGTACCATTAATCTTTATCCTTGCCGTAGGTTCTTGGTAGAGACCTTGAATACACTGTATTAACTTTTCTTGGAACCCCAGTTTCCCAAGAACTCAATGCAGAAATCTCCAATTCACACAGTCAAGGCTCACCAGTAACAGCTCGCAGGCCCTGCTTTTGGATCTGATCTATTATGTATAGGACCCGTCTAATGTCATCTTGAGTCTGCCTACCTGTTAAAAAAGCTGACTGATTGGAAGTCCATCTCGTCCCCTTAAATTTCAAAGCGTAACGAACCTGTGTAGCCCGAGGAATTTTATTATAGTTTATTTCCTAGGGTGCAACCCCCCAGGTGGCGTTGTCAGGCAACCAACCCCCGACCCCATTTTCCTTTATACCCACCATCAGAATTGTCTCCACCTCCGCCAGTCCTCCCGCTTGCCGTAGGTTCTTGGTAGAGACCTTGAATACACTGTATTAACTTTTCTTGGAACCCTAGTTTCCCAAGAACTTGATACAGAAATCTCCAATTCACACAGCCAAGGCTCACCAGTAACAGCTCGCAGGCCCTGCTTTTGGATCTGATCTATTATGTATAGGACGGTCCTAGGGCTGGACAATATAGAAAAAAATCATATCGATATAAAAAAAAAAGTCATATTGATCAATATCGATAATTATCAAAAACATTTAAAACATATTTTAATTGCAGCGCTGGATGTTTTATACTATTACTTAATGACAGACTTTTAATAAAGAACACACGAGCACTGAATTCAAATTCAAACGTTTATTCAACCACCTTTTTTAAACGCAACTGAATTGTTTTTTTTATTTTATTATTATTATTATTATTATTATTATTATTATTATTATTATTATTATTTATTTAGTTATTTATTTAAAAAAAATAGGCTGAGATAGGGCTCGAACGTGCGACTCGACCAGAGGTCTGAAGTTGTGGCGGTTAACAGCTCGTTTTGCACTGATTCCCTGCACTCGTTGTACAGACGAGGAAGAGCTGTGTTTGAAAAATACTTGCAGTCTGGAACTTCATATCGCGGGTCAAGAGTGGCGAGAAGCTGTTTGAAGCCAAGCTTTTCAACGGTGGTTATTGGCAGCATATCCCTCGCTATGAAGCATGTTACTACATGGGTGATGTCCTTATGGCGCTTGGACGCTTTGTCGTATTTACTGCAAGAAGTCCAGTTTGGTCTGCTTTACTTGCTTGGTGCTGGCGCTGGCAGCAGATTCCTCCGACAACGTGGAGCCGCTGGGTCTGCGTTTGCGATTGGTTGGAGGAAGAAATGACCGTAATATTAAGCTACATGATTGGCTATGATGAAAAAGGAAGTGAAACTTTTTCTATCAAACTTTTTATCGACCCCTTTTTTTCCTATCGCAGCACACGTCTATCGATCGATATATATCGTTATGGAATTATCGTCCAGCCCTAGACGGTCCCGTCTAATGTTATCTTGAGTCTGCCTACCTGTTATAAAACCTGACTGATCCTCATCTATCAAGTCCGGCATAAAACTTTCAAGTCTTTTTGAGATGATTGAAGTAAAGATCTTCTAGTCAACATTTAAGATTGAAATGGGCCTATACGATTCACAAAGTTCCTTTTTTTTCCCTTCTTTTGGAATAACTGGAATGACAGCCTCTTTCCATGAGGGAGGCCGTTTGCCCTCTGTCAGAGTCAGATTAAAAGAATTTAGGAGTATCGGGTTAATTCTTCTCCAAATGTTTTATACCACTCACTCGGAAACCCATCACTACCTGGCGCTTTGGTTGATTTTAAGCCTGCTAATGGCAGCATCTATTTCTTTTTTGGTTATACTGGAAATGAGTTTTCTATTTTGCTCATCTCCAATGGCTGGTAGGTCCAATGAGTCAAGGAATTCTTTCATCTCACAATCTTCTTTAGCTGTGGGTTGGGTATATAGATTTTCATAGTAATCTTTAAAAACCCTCTCTATTTCTTCAGGTTCAAGTAGTAGCTGTTTCGTTAATGGGTCTCTAATTTTACATATTGCATGAGAAGCTTGCTGGGCCTTTATTCCTCTTGCTTAATATTTGGTTGATTTGCAGCCTGATTCATAGTGGGTCTGTTTAATGAATTTCAGCTTTTTCTCAGCATTTAGCCTCAAGACATCGTCTATTTCCCTTCTGACACTGATTATTTGTTGTAACACTGTATCGTCCTCATTGCTTTTGTGTTGCTGTTCCAGAGTTGTTCATGGTTTACCAGCTTCTTGTAACCTTCTTCTCTATGTGGCAGGTGGGTTTGCCCCCACCTTCGCGTCATCAATCATACCTGCGCCGGAGTGCAATCTTTGCGTCCCTCAGTGCGTTTACATGGTACTAGAGAAATTTGAATTATTGCCTTAGTCCGATTATGATCGGAATTTGGAATCGGAGAACTCCGATTGAGACACCCAGATAATGCGATTGGAATTCTAATTTCTCGGCCATGTATACGCCTTAGTCGGACTATTAACTGGACAACGTAAGTGCACACGCGCCACCGCACAACTACGTCGTCTAACAAAACAGACGGCGCGAAACAACCAGCAAACGCGAATAAGAATGTTGACATTTGGAGAGAGGATGAGACCGGGGCGATGCTTTCTCTTCTAAAAGAGATGGACATATTAAAATAACACACAACAGAGACCTTTTTTAAAAGGGTAGCGCAGCAAATGCAGGGCTCCGGCTTTGCGCAGCCCTGAACAAATACGTATTCCTTCGTATTTATATTTCTACCTTTTCGTTCACATTTTTTGTAAGTTAGAAGAATTTCAACTTTGTAAATAAAAGCACAGCAAAGACATGTTTTTCTGATTTGTTTTTATTTCGATAATTTCGCTGTTATTCTGCTGGAAACGGCGTGCAGCGGCACAAGCTTCCTCCACGGTCGGCACTTTAATGAGCGTGTGTATAACTGAAGACACCGTTCCTTTGCAAAACCTGTACACAAACTCTCCCACCAGTCTGCGCAGAACCCGCATCCAACAAGAACGAGAGTTTGGGGTCTGTGGCGACGGCACAAAGCGTAGCATCAAAGACATTGTGTTGTTGTAGCCCTTCAACAGTAAACAATGTTCTTGTCTCATGGTTATCTTTTAAGATAACCATGAGCACAAGAAATAGGGTACAGCTTATCTGCAAAGCAAGTAACACGTACATTATGAACTATCATTCTATATCATAATGATGTAATATGTCAACCGAAAGCAGCTGACCAGCTGAAAAGGCTCACTCCACCCCCTACTGTTGGGAGGAGGACACATTCCCGTCAGTAATTCAAATTTCTCAGCTGCATGTATAGGGGGACAAGGTGAGAACTCCGATTGGACGAGAAAACCGAATTATTGCTTAGTCCGATTAAGCTCTGCATGTAAACGAGAGAGAGTGCAGAGTGAAAGCAGCTCTTTTAAAAACAAGCGCAGGCTGGAGTCAGCACTCTGTCCTCTGGCGTGTCCACGCTGAGAACTCTGTCGCAGTTGTTAGTATTTCGGCTAGCAATCCCAGAGCGGGCTGGGCCATAAGCACAGCCGGAGGAGGAACCCTGGCGGGTGCCCGTTCATCGGGAGGTGGCGCTGTGTGTGCGTGATCGTTGTGCATTCACCGCAAGCCCCCCCCGCCCCCCCTCCTCCTCTGGCGCTCGGCGGGGAGGCTGCCTTGCAGTTGAACACCGGTGCGCCGAGACGGGTACTGGAAGGACGCTGGTCTCAACCCCCTGCCTGGGTGCAGTCGCTCCGTCTTCCTCTGTTTTCTCCATTCCCCTCTGTTACTGTTGCGGCGGCGATGTCCTCGCAATCAATTGCCGCACCCGTCTAGCCGGGTAACAGCGGTGTCACCACCACAACGCGGACACTTTTCCTTTGATTTTGGTTTATTTGGTTTAGACAATTCAGTTTGTCTGTTTCTTTTGTTAGCGTAACCACTTTCTTTGGTTGGTTTTCTTTTCTTTGTTTTGTTGTGAAATTTTGGTGAAACTTTGGGTTTTCTATTGAGTAGCGATTTTGTTATAGTTTGATTTCCTTTTTTAGTTCATTAATATCTTGTTCCCCAGTGATCGTTACCTTTTTGTTTTGGGTTTTGGTCCTGTGTGTGTGTGTGTGTGTGTGTGTGTGTGTGTGTGTGTGTGTGTGTGTGTGTGTGTGTGTGTGTGTGTGTGTGTGTGTGTGTGTGTGCGTGCGTGTGTGTGTGTGCGCGAAGAATAAATAAAAGTTTTCCTTTCGTTCTAACTGTTTAACGCTTGCCTGGGTGTGTCAAGGTATTAGTATGTTCATTTTGTTCTCTTTTCTTTAGGACAGGAGTTGGCGTAGCGTGAATTTTGGTTTGTAGTGATTCCCTTAGCTTTGTTTATTCCCTTTTTT
The DNA here is from genome assembly GCF_046127955.1 of Nelusetta ayraudi. Classification (NCBI taxonomy): domain Eukaryota; kingdom Metazoa; phylum Chordata; class Actinopteri; order Tetraodontiformes; family Monacanthidae; genus Nelusetta; species Nelusetta ayraudi. Next base: position 8,214,825 of record NW_027466100.1, read on the forward strand.
GAGTTTTCTTTGGTTTCTTTGGCCCTGTTCCCCTTATTTTCTTATGTTGAACAGTCTTTTTGGTATGGTACTTATTTCCTTGACACTCAGGCAGCTAAACCTGGTCTATTTTAAATTGTTGTCAAATAAAGCTGTTTCATTGGAAGTCCGTCTCGTCCTCTTAAATTTCAAAGCGTAACGAACCTGTGTAGCCCGAGGAATTTTATTATAGTTTATTTCCTGGGGTGCAACTCCATAGGTGGCATTGTCAGGCACCCCCCCCACCCCCTCCCACAATTTTCCTTTATACCCACCATCTGAATTGTCTCCACCTCTGCCAGACCCTCCCCCTCGCCACATCTAGTCTTTTTTTGATAGGCTGCCCTCGCTATTAACCTCCCTCTCATCACAGCTTTAATTGTGTCCCACAGTATGGTAGTGTCTACTGGACTATCTATGTTCTCCTCCATAGAGCATTTAATCTCTTTCTTAACCTCCTCCAGTGTTTTTGGATTATTTAGCATACCCACATTTAATCTCCAAAGTGTGTTTTTCTTCCTCTTATTTAGACAAATAATAAGGTAATTAATACTGTGTCAGTACAAGTCAGTCGTTCCTATTTTACATTCCTCTATTCTGTATCTGTCTGTAATGTTAATAAAAAAAATAGTCCTCTGTAACGGGTGGAGGTCCCTCCAAACATCAAACATCCCGAGTTCGGCTAGAGAGACGTTGACAAGTTTCGACAGGCGGGTCTGACTTCTGTTGCCATTAGTTGTGTCGAGTTTAGCTTTTAAATCATGTTGATTTAGCTCTTGTTGAGAGAGATGTGTTTCCTGTAGATCAGGCATGGCCAAACTACGGCGTGTCTCTGTCTGGCCCGCGTGAAGGCAGTCAAAAATCTAACCTAACTTAGAAATGACACTTGAACCTGCAATGAGTATTTTAGTCGTTCTAAATGAGTCCAACGTTAGAAAAAAAGGAGCGACCCGGACTTCCCACAGTCTCTTTTCTATTAACATGGGAATTCAATTTTAATAATTTGTCAACTAAAAACACTGGTCATACTAGAACATCCCTACCAGCTTTCTTCCCTGTATTCTCTGAATTTAATCAAAGAATCTTTGAAACTCTTGTAGCTTTTCTCTGGCTCGTGTCGCTGCTGATGCGTAGCCCCTCCAGGATCCCTCCTTGCACTGCCACTCCGTCGTAGTGCGGGGCACCGAGTGCCGCAGGCCCCTCCGCACCCGTCGCCACCGCCGTCTTCTCCGCCAGGCCGCGTCTCGCCAATTCCTCCTTTACCTCCTCTGCGCTGTTGTAGGTTCGAGTTCCCGTATCCCAGTGGGTCCTCATCTTGGTGAATGGCGTCTGGAACCGGATGCCCTTCTGCTTCAGGATTCTTTTAGCAGTGTTGTACTCCTTTCTCTTTTGGACCATCTCTGTCGCGTAATCGTGATGGAATGACGGTACTTTATTCCCCAGTTCTATTTTCTTTGTCCATAGCTCTCTCAGGACCCTCTCTTTGGTAGTAAATTCCAGAAAGTTAACAATGATGGGTCTCGGTTGGGCACTGTCCGCTGGCTTCTGTGCAAATGAGCGGTGTGCTCTCTGAATTTGGAAATTAAAATGTGCTGGCAGGTGCAGTTCGCTTTTCAGCAGGTCTTCCACAAACTTGGCCACAGATTCTCCCTCCTCTCCTTCAGTGACTCCATAGATACGTAGGTTGTTTCTCCTCGGCCTCGACTCCAGGTCAGTTAACTTGTCCTGAAGAGCTTTTTGTTCTCTCAGTGATATGACCAGAGCGTCATTAGCTTCCTGTGCCCAACGTTCTAGCTTTTCAATCCGCGACTCAGCCTCGTTGATCTTGCCGGTCTGGAGCTCCTGTTCGGTGATGACTTTCGCAAGTTGTTGATTTATTTCGTGTTTGAAGTCGTCCAAGTCTTTTTCCACGTCGTTCCTCAGTGTTTCTCCAAACGTGCAAAGGACTTCTTTTGATTCCATTTTTAAATCCCGTATCTCCTTGCTAATAATTTTTATGTCCGAGGCCTTTTCCGCGTCGTTAGTCACGAGGAGTTCGTTTCGCCATCTCCCTCTGTTTCAGAGCAAGCTGGTAGTTCGGCCATATTGTCTGTTACTGTGTTTCTCTTTTGGTTGAATCAAGTTTTCCTTCCCATTCCAACGTTCCCCTGATCACTTTGTAGTTAATATTATATCTGACAATAGTTATTCAAGTTTTCGGGGACTTTTTACCCTAGACGGTCGAGAGCCCTGGTGTCGCGCAGTCTACCGCTTTATGGCCAAACCAGAAGTCCCTTCCCTCTAGCCTTTTCAAGGGGGAGGTGGCTAGACTTGGCTCTTGTGGGACAAGAAGCAGAAGGCCTGTCCGATCGGGGGGGGAAGATGAGATGACATTTTTGTGGGTCAACACAAACTCATCTGCGAGGACAGCCGCCTTGGACAATGACGACACTTTCTGTCCATTCAAGAACATTACCACCTTCTCTGGCAAAGAGTCTTTAAAATCTTCTAAAAGAACGAGCTCACGGAGTGACTCAAAGTCATTTTTGACATCATTAGCTGCACACCATTTATCAAAGAGGTTGCTTTTCTCCCATGCAAACTCGACAAAGGTTTGACCACTAGATTTTCTATGGTCCTAAATTTTTGCCGGTAGGGCTCAGGAACAAGCTCATAAGCAGGAAAAATTGCTTCCTTTCCAACATCATATTGCAGGCTGTCTTCTAAGAAAAGAGCAGACACCAACTCCTGTGCTTTTCCCACCCGCTTGCATTGGAGAAGGACAGGCCACATGTCTCTTGGCCAATTGAGTGGCGAAGCGATTCCCTCCAAGGCACTGACGTATGAATCAACTTCTGCCTCACGAAATGCTGGCACCAGAAAAATGTTTTTACTGGGGCTGGGCAACGATTAAAAATTTTAATCACAATTAATCGCATGATTTACCTGATCAATCATGATTAATCACGTTGTATACGCAAAAGCCAATAATGAATTTAAAAGAAGTCTTTCATACACTTTAATTTAAATGTTCTGCCATATAAACGAAAGCACCATAACATTTATCGTGCAAACAGTTAACATCAGCACTTTACACAGAAACATTTTTAATGTAAATCTAAAGTTAAAAAAAATGCAAATACAAAATTAAAGCTTATTGCCAATGCCAGGGCATTACTGTTATCCTGTTCCTTATGAAAAATAAAAAAAATCTACCTACAAAATCCTGAGCCACAATAATAACAGGCAATTTCTGAGGTAACAGCAGAAACATTTTTCTTTTATCAGGGAGCAGCATAAACAGTCTGCGTTCCCTTGCAAATGTCCCAGTTAGAAAGGGTGAGGCACAAAAACGTTCACTTTTGGGTTTTTCTTCACATGGGACTAGAATGTAAAGTCCACATTTATACTGGAGTTCCTTTGGAGAATCTCACTCAACTCAGTGCAGTTTGTCAGTTCCTGGAACTTGACGGCCAGTTATTTTAAATGTACTGCCATATGAATTAAAGTGCCATAACATTTACTGTGCAAACACACTTTTAACATCAGCATTTTTGAACAATTAGCAGCTAAGAAAACAAAAAAAAGTGTAAATTTAAACTCAACTTAAGCAATGTTATCAAAGCAATACAAAATTAAAGCTGTAAGCAGCGTTTGCGGGACTGAGCCCACCTGGCCACTGCCTGCCGTGACGTCCGCCACCTGGCCACGAGCCCCTGACACCCGCCAACGCTTCCCAACGCCTGGCGATTCCGCCCGAAACCCGCCGATGCCCCATTACTGACGCCGACGCCTGCTGATGACACATCAAGCACTGACTTGACATTACTGACTTGACATTTAGAAACATTTGATTTCTAAATGTGATTGATTACTGTATCATTTTGGAGATAATAAGCCTTAAAGTTGGCTTTTTGTTTTGTTTTGCGACAGCTCCAATATTCCATTTTTACTGTACAATAACATCAAATTGCTCCATAAGCTCTGGCAATGGTTGGTACAGTTGACCTCAGGACAACCTTGAATATATCTTCTCTTAATATTCTTGAATATTCTCACTTAATGTACCAGCTCCTTCCTGTAGACATGATATGTACAGTTAGTTATTCTTTGTTTGACGCAAGTGTTATATTAAGTTCCTACTATCTGTACCGGTACTTCTTGTTAATTTGAAATAAACACTAACAGCATAATGTCAAAACAAAAACCGAACAAGTCAAACAGGAGCAGATCATAAAACAAGGAGGCTTTGTACTAAAATATGGATAAAATATAAACAGGGAGTTGTCTAATGTCGTCAAGGAAGCCAACATTACGTTACCTGTTGATCAGCATGTTGACTCAGAAAATCCTCAGGCTCCTGCTGCGACATTTCATGTGGGGCGACGGTTGTGACTTCACTGCTGGTCCCGTGAGAAACTCAAATCGGTCCCTCACGTTTGTGTTGCGTGGCATGGGTTAGGACATTGAGAGGCATTATAAGTGTGGTTGTGTGCACCAAATCGGACTCGGCTTCTAGCTCGATAGCCGTGCATAATTTACGCAAACGCAATGCTCTGTTTACATGAACTCACGGAGTCCGACTCCGTGCACGTGCTCATCTCGACTCGATGGATTTATGAGCTTGATGACAAGTGTGTATTTTGTATTGGATTGATGTACTGCAATTCTAGTCATGTGAACAAGCAATTAGCATTCCTAGTTATATGTGGCATGACGAAATACTGTACTACCAAGTTTGTATTGCAGTATCTTCAGTTTATGGGGTAGAGGGTGCTCAAATTGGATTGATTGAAGATGTAGTTTAGGTACAATTTGCTTGTTTTTATCAAAATTTAAGTTGATTGCAGTTCAAGGTGGCACAATCCTATCAGATGTTGTCATTTTGTCACAAAGAACACTGGTATTTGATGATTATTACCATAAGTACCACCATGTTGCAGGCATTGTGGTTACAAGTTTCACTCCAATTTTGATTGTTGTCTGTATGACTAGCAATCCGTTGAGCTGTCTAGGGTTATCATTCAGATAAGGTGTCACAACTTTTAATTGCATGGGAACTTTGGGATCCATGGCAGATGGGCATTGTAAAAAAACAGATCTTGAGTCGGAAGGCTAGCTTGTCCTAATTGTGACCTTAATATGATGATTTTTTTTCCCTGCCAGATTGAGGAGAAATTAAATGGACATCCAAACCGGGGCCAATAATGGATGAGCTGGATGATGTCACAGTATCAATTTTAAATGGTATGTCATGTGTAGGTATGAAAAAATTTCCATTACTGTGATTTGTCCGCTAAGTAATTAAAATAACTGTATGCTGACACTGATTTCAAAAAGAAGTATTTTACAAATTTGAGACAAAATGTCTAAACTGAATTGCATTTACAATTAATTCTGATAACAGAAATTGGCACAAAACAAACTTGGTTTGACTTGTCAAGTTGAATTAAATTCATTAGTTAAAAAAATGTATGAGTTGTTAAGTGTAAAAGGTTTGTTAATGATTGGACTGTCTTTATAGCTGCCAACATCGATGAAGTCTTGCTCCACACCCTCCGTCGTGATGATTTGAGAGACCTTTTTCCTGGACCAGAACACTTTCTCAGGAGGAAACGGATTTGGGCCCTTATTAGTGTACATGTGATTGGTTACCTACTTTGCTCTGAAAACATCGAGCATAACACTTTTTTTTTTCTTTTTTCCTAATTGGGTCTATTGTTTCTCTCTTGTTCATAATGTTTTGGATCTGGTTTCCTCTCGGCTGAGAATTCCACCGTACCAAGACTGCACCGAATGAAGCCAGGAACTGTGTCTTCATTCTGCATCCATTTGACTGATTTACTGATTTGTCTCCTCCATTTCATCAGCCAAAGATGGTCTGACAGCACAGGCCAGACATTATCAGACCCTGCAGGAGCTGTACAAGAAACCAAAACCCAACCAAGATGCTGTCTCCCAAATTCTTGACCTGCAGTTTCAAGCAAGAAGATCCTTCATTGATAGTGATGTTCTGAAAGAACAGGACAAGGCCAACAAAGATCCTGGATGCATATCCATGTGTCAAGGATCTTTATCGTGTAAGTGATTAACTTGTTTTGGTTTATGATGAAAAGCAAGCATTTTTGCAGATTTTAACATTGACTTGCATTATAGGCGATGAATGAGCTGCGGCGCATTCTGGATAAGGGCAACAGAAAATTCATTGATGAACTAAAAAAAGAGATGGGAAGACTTCTGCACCAATGTGTAATTTTATGGTGTTTGGAAAAAAAATGAAGTGATGAAGCCACGCATAACGCTGGATGTAGGTGAGTCATTTTGCTGTGTCTCTAATTGACTGTGTAGCTGTTTCCTGGGACATAGGATGGTTTATGTTGCGCTGAATGAATAGATGCAGAATGGTAATACTCTTCATGCTGAAAAAATAAGATTTTTTTTTTGATCAACACAAACCTAATAAGACTCATTTTTAGGAAGACTAACTTTGAACTCAAAGTTGATTTGTTCTATTCCAGTGGAATATTCCATCGCGCTGCTCAGGGCACTCCTGTAGGGGAGGAAATATCTAGACACAAATAGTAATATCTCCCCAATACGTATTCCGTCGTTCCGGTGTCAAGGTGAGGATTTCAAAGTAAAATACATAATAATTAATTTAATCTGACTCCATTTGATAATAATAACTTTACTTTTATACATTGATTGAGAGAAAGACTTGATTAACAATTAAGAATATAGACTCAATAATAATAAACTTCTCGTGATCTGACATTAGTCTTCAGTTCAGGGATGGCTTCTATAAATTAACAAAACTATTCAGTTTGTTCATTAAACATGGAAGAATAGCCTGATGTCTGGGTTGGAGTATTCAGAGGTTATTGAACATGATACCCAATCTTATCTGACCAACTCAGAGGTTAAGGGTTTGAATAATGTCCAGTGAAACTTACCATATAACTAAGGTCTTTGGGATTCTGATTAATCCCTATCTTAGTTCAGTGATGGCAGATATAGACAAAGCACTCAGTGACCTTCTTAACATAGAAGAACAGCCCAGACATCTAGGTTGAGATGTTCAGAGGTTTATATCTTCCAACTCAATAGTTAGAAAAACATGACACTCAATCTTTTCTATTCAACTCAGAGGTAAAGAGTACAAGCATTACTCAAATGAATTTACCATATAACTGAAGACTAAATCAATATCTGATGTCAGATTGCTCTCCACATAGAAACAAAAGTCTCAACAAGTTAATATTGAAGGGGAATGGATAACATACCAGTTTATTGCGATGTCCAGAGTAAACATGCAGCAAAAATGTAACAGACCGGTTGTGTAAAAATGATGGTAGAAAAAATCAAGAAGTCAAAGAAAAAGAAGAAGAGAGAGAGAGAGAGAGAGAGAGAGAGAGAGAGAGAGAGAGGGTCCCAGAAAAGGAGAGAGAAGAAAGAAGCGCTTCAGATTCTTGTTCCTTCCCTTAAATATCCTCCCAGAACAGAGACACTGCTAAAATGCATATTTAAAAGATTCAAATCAAATCTACTCTTCCTACTCGGGAACCTTTGGTCATCAGGGGTAATTTTCCACAGCAACAATAGATCACCAAGACCTTCATACCTCTCGCACTGACACTCACAACATTTCAAAGGAAAGTTCTAAACAAAAGGCAGAGACAGTCCCTGAATGCAAATCCAACAAACACAAGGAGATAGCTTTTGGCCCTCGGGGGTTCCTTTCCCGCGACTTGTAAATCATGTTAGTTAATTACAATAGGTGAGATTAATACAGTTGTAACCCCCATCTTTGAAGAACTTCCATTGTTAGAGAAAGCACTTCAGGATGTGGATTTGACTGTCTTACACTCCCCACACTCTTTCCTTCACCAAGTCCACCACCGAAGAAGCTGGGACATGCCAGTGAGGCACTGCTTCATGTCATTCAGGTGAAAGTTTGTTTGCATTTTCTCACATTCAACACTTCATAGTTCCATGCATGGATGTGGCGTTTCCTTCTTCTTTTTCTTTAGTCAACAGAAGATCCCACAATGTACTCGCAGAAGAGGTCTTTCTGCAAGCCTGTGTTGCTGTTTGATGGGACCCGCTGTCTCATCTGTCTTGGAGCCACGGAAGACTTGAGTGACGGTCTGCTTCATCTGATGGGTTACTACTATGCCCTGCACCTCACATATCCAAAAGTGTGTGGCAACCCTTCTCTCTGTCATTCAGACAGAAGTGCTACAGGACACTATCCATGAGTGAGACACCACAGCCTCATACAAAAAAGACCATGGCAGAATGGAAAGATTTTATTGGGGAGTAGAGCTGTGTACTAGGCATAGGTAGTGATACACTCCCCTGGTAGTTGTAACTTGAGGGTGGGTGGGAGTCTGTTGGAACAAACATGTTATCAGTGGTGATAGGAACACAACACTATATGCTGTCCCCATACTGTTTTTGTTTTTTTTGTGTCAGGGAATCTGAATCAATATTCAATAATGATGACGGTGAATATTGTAACAACACAACATTACTTGCTTTTTAGAAATGATTGCTTGAGATTGTTTTAAGATGCAATGCCTTAGTGACATTTTTATTACAAGGCAGTGAAGGCACTGTCAGCAATTTAAGTGAATAAATAGTTGTTGACAATATTAATTCTGTTTGCTGATTTTTTTTTTTGGGGGGGGAATGGGCGTAGGGGGGGTGGATGCTTTGTCTCATTTTGAGAAAAAAAAGCTAATATTGTGAACACTTAAATTAAGAAGAATTGCACTGTTAGTAGGTCTGGTTTTAAGATCTTTTCATTCAAATTAAGAAAGAAGCAAACGTGAAAAAAGAATTGAGAAGCTAGTATCAAGTTTATTTGACTTAGTACAGTCCTTGGAATGAGTGCTTTACTGTTTATTTCAAGAGTTTTTCCATTCTTCAAATGCCTAGATATATCATCTTATTTTAAGAAATCTTACCAAGTCTAAATATCTTACTGCATTGGCAGATAATTTGACTTGTTTCTAGCCTGTTCTTTCTCAATTTAATTGTTTATTTCTTAGATATATTTTGCAGTGTGTGGACACCGAGGGGAGCTCTAGAATTGGCTCATTCAACCGACCAACGAGCCAATCAGCAGCGGCGTCACAGGCCCTCCTCCTTCTTTGTTCTCTCTCTTACTTTGACTTCTGCACTGGACAGCCAGGTTTGTGGAGGGAAGGTTGGAACAAAGTAAGGACGGGGTACCCCATACATTCATGTACATAGAGTTACTAAGTCTTAAACTCACCAGGTTTGTATCGCTTATCGATAACCCTAATGCGGTGTCAAAAGGGTGAGGGTCAAAGGTCAACTTTGTCCTAGGGACATGGGGCCACTTTCAGGTTCATCAGGATCCTCCTGGACACACCCACGCCAAATTTGGGGCTTCAAGCCCATGAGGAACCCCGAAACCCTCACTCTAATTCCAGCCTTATCGCTAACCCTAATGCCATACAAGTCTATGAGGGTCAATGGTCAACTTTGTCCTAGAGACATGAGGCCACTTGCTTTTTCATCAGGAGCCCCCAAGAAGCGCACACGCCAAATTTGGGGCTTCTAGTTCTTGAGGAACCCCGAAACCCTAACCCTAATTTCAGCTAACCCTAGTTTCAGCCTTATCGTTAACCCTAATTCAATGCAAGTCTATGGAGGTCAAAGGTCAAATTTGTCCTAGAGACATGGGGCCACTTTCAGGTTCATCAGGATCCTCCTGGACACACCCATGCCAAATTTGGGGCTTCTAGCCCATGAGGAACCCCAAAACCCTCACTCTACTTCCAGCCTTATCGCTAAACCCTAATGCAGTGCAAGTCTATGAAGGTCAAAGCTCAACTTTGTCCGAGAGACATCAAGTGTTTTTTTCATGAATCATTCATCAATGTTAAGAGTTTGCTTTGTGGAGAATTCACAATAAAAATACACTGACACTGTCAAAGATGGACTCAAGCACTATTATTGAACTATACTGTATTTTTTGAGTGATGTGAAGCTTTTGACAAGCGCTGCGCAAAGGAGGCCCATTTGTTTTTGTTTTTTTTCAGGGGGCCCAAAATTCCTGGCGGCGCCCCTGAGCGTTCATCTCCAGCACCAAGGCAGTGGAGCTGCCGGCCACGAGAGAAGAATTAACCAGTCCATTGAAACCATTTGTTTGGTCTAGGGAGTGGCAACAGTCCTTTGAGGATCTTAAGTGCCTTCTCAGCTGTACACCTGTCGTGTCTGCTCCAAATTTTTCCTCATTGGCTAGAAGCCCCAAATCTAGCGTGGGCACTTCTTGGGGGCTCCTGATGAAAAAGCAAGTGTCCCCATGTCTCTAGGACAAAGTTGAAAATTCACCCCATAGACTTGCATTGAATTAGGGTTAACAATAAGGCTGAAACTAGGGTTAGGGTTAGGGTTAGGGTTAGCTGAAATTAGGGTTAGGGTTTCGGGGTTCCTCAAGTACTAGAAGCCCCAAATTTGGCGTGGGCACTTCTTGGGGGCTCCTGATGAAAAAGCAAGTGACCCCATGTTTCTAGGACAAAGTTGAAAATTCACCCCATAGACTTGCATTGAATTAGGGTTAACAATAAGGCTGAAACTAGGGTTAGGGTTAGGGTTAGCTGACATTAGGGTTAGGGTTTCGGGGTTCCTCAAGTACTAGAAGCCCCAAATTTGGCGTGGGCGCTTCTTGGGGGCTCCTGATGAAAAAGCAAGTGGCCCCATGTCTCTCGGACAAAGTTGAAAATTCACCCCATAGACTTGCATTGAATTAGGGTTAACAATAAGGCTGAAACTAGGGTTAGGGTTAGGCTTAGCTGAAATTAGGGTTAGGGTTTCGGGGTTCCTCAAGTACTAGAAGCCCCAAATTTGGCGTGGGCGCTTCTTGGGGGCTCCTGATGAAAAATAAAGTGGCCCCATATCTGTAGGACAAAGTTGAAATTTCACCCCATAGACTTGTATGGCATTAGGGTTAGGGTCCAAGAGTAGACATACACATTTTCTTAAAATACGCGATTGTCCCATATTTGGCAACTAAAAAGCCTGTCCCGTAATGAACTGATGGGGGACGCACTTCACTTTGTCCCGTATATTTCGGGGACGCGTTTATTTATTTATTTATTTTGTCT